>NC_045170.1:1489602-1494556 GCF_900700415.2 Clupea harengus | reverse complement strand
TCACATCACACACACACACACACATACACCATGCTACACACACACACACACACCTTGCTACACACACATACACACACAAAAACACACACACACACACCATGCTTCACACACATACACACACACCACGCTACACACACATACACACACAAACACCCTGCTACACACACACACACATACACCATGCTACACACACACACACACACCATGCTACACACACATACACACACACACCATGCTACACACACATACACAAACACACCATGCTACACACACACATACAAACACACACACACACACACACACATCATGCTACACACTGATAGAATCGGCAGCGGACGACAAACTTTAAGCAATGGACCAGAGAGGCGAATGAAAGGTTTCTGGAGATTTATTCCTGCAGGGAGTCAGTTCCAGCATCAAGGTAGAAACAGGGAAAAGACTAAAGAGTGTGTGTGTGTGTGTGGTGTGTGTGTGTGTGTGTGTGTGTGTGTGTGTGTGTGTGTTACAGATTAAATACCAGTCAGCCATGGGAGGATACAGTGGGGTCATAGGTCAACATTGGGGGGGGTGTTACAGGTGAAGGTGGGAAAGGGGGCATGTGAGTGGGAGGGGAGGGGAGGGGATCTTCCAATGGAATATTCTGGATCACACACAGGCCCAAAATGGTGTATTCACCACCTGGGGCAGGGAGGATGTCTGCTGGGCATTTGTTCCTGAAGCCTGTTTAGCAGAGGCCCTGGTGGTTGGTGGTGTTGGCCAGACTATGAATACTCATGGCACACACACACACACACACACACACACACACACACACACACACACACACACACACAGACAGGAGAACAAGCTTGCAATGCAATAGTAAGCATAGAAATGAATAGTAATATCAATTTCCATCAACACACATACAAACACACACACACACACACACCATGCTACACACACATACAAACACACACACCATGCTACACACACATACAAACACACACACAAACGCATCATGCTACATACACACACACACACCATGCTACACACATACAAACACACACAAATACACCATGCTACACACACATACAAACACACACACCATGCTACACACATACAAACACACACAAATACACCATGCTACACACACATACAAACACACACATCATGCTACACACACATACAAACACACATATACACACACACACACACACACCATGCTACATACAAACACACACTCACACACACACCATGCTACACACACATACACACCACATGCAAATGCACACACAGTTGCTCTCTCTCTGTGTGTGTGTGTGTGTGTGTGTGGAGCTGATTGGGGGTCACGGCCAAAACCCTCCAAATGAAAACACTGCCACTGCTGCTGCTCCTGACTACGGTTGTTATGGAAACACCTCTACCCCAGCACAGAAAGTCGAGTCCAATAGGAAGCAGAGAATCTGATGACATCACAATTCACTCTTTAATATCTGAAAAAAATACATCTCTGAGCACCAAACTGATCAGGAATCTCTTCACACACACAGCAGGAATCTCTGAGCACACACAGCAGGAATCTGTTCTCACACACGCATCAGGACTCTGTTCACACACACATCAGGAATCTGTTCACACACACACACACACACACACCAGGACTCTGTTCACATAGACCAGGACTCTTCTCTCATAGACCAGGACTCTGTTCACACACAACACACACACACCAGGACTCTTCTCTCATAGACCAGGACACTGTTCACACACACACACACCAGGACTCTTCTCTCATAGACCAGGACACTGTTCACACACACACACACACCAGGACTCTTCTCTCATAGACCAGGACTCTGTTCACACAGAAGGAAGTTGATTTTCTTTGCAGGCAGAGAAAGTTTTAGAGTTTTAGAGTTTGTCTGTGTGTGTCTGTCTGTCTGTCTGTCTGTGTGTGTGTGTGTGTGTGAGTGTGTGTCTGCCTGTGTGTGTGTGTGTTTACATTTAGTCATTTAGCAGACGCTTTACAACGTACAAGGGAGAGAACAGTCAAGCTACGAGCAATAGAGACTTAGTGTAACAATAAATACTACTTTACATGAGAATTAGAAAAACGACCTAGAAACAAGAAGTGCAGGAATGTAGCTGCTGAAGTGCAAGTTAAGCACTAGTCGAAGTGCCAGTTAGGAGGTGAGGTGCTCTCTGAAGAGTTGGGTCTTCAAAAGCTTCTTGAAGGTAGAGAGGGACGCCCCTGCTCTGGTAGTACTAGGCAGTTCGTTCCACCAACGTGGAACTACAAATGAGAATTGTCTGGATTGCCGTGCTTGCACAGACGGCAGTGCCAAACGACGCTCACTAGACGAGCGCAGTGTCCTGGGTGTAACATTTGCCCTTACAAGAGCATTTAGGTAGGTGGGAGCAGAACCAGCAATTACTCTGTAAGCAAGCATAAGTGACTTGAACTTAATGCGAGCAGCTACTGGCAGCCAGTGGAGGTCAATGAGTAGCGGGGTGACGTGTGCCCTCTTGGGTTGGTTGAACACCAGACGCGCCGCCGCGTTCTGGATCATCTGTAGTAATTTCACCACGCAAGCCGGCAGGCCCGTTAGGAGGGCGTTGCAGTAGTCAAGGCAGGAACTCACCAAGGTTTGCACCAGCAGCTGGGTGGCATACTGGGTTAGGTACGGCCTGATTTTTGCGGATGTTGTATAGCGCAAAGCGGCACGACCTGGAGACAGAGGCGATGTGGGCCGTGAAGGTCAGTTGGTCATCAATAATGACCCAGAGGTTTCTTGCTGTTTTGGATGGAACAAGAGATAAAGAGTCAGTATTGATATTGATGTTGTGGTGGATGACCTGTTTGGCTGGATAGACCAATTGTGATTTTTCATCCATGTGGATATATCAGCCAGACAGTCCGAGATCCGCGCCGAGACCGTGGTGTCCTCAGGAGGGAAAGACAGAAACAGTTGAGTATCATCGCCATAACAGTGGTAGGAAAAACCATGCGAGCGGATGATCGGGCCCAACGAGGTGGTGTAAATGGCAAAGAGAAGTGGTCCCATCACCGAGCCTTGGGGCACCCCAGTGGTGAGGAGGTGAGGTACAGACAGCTGACCTTGCCATGACACGTTGAGCGAGCGCCCAGTGAGGTAGGATTCAAACCAGGAGTGCGCCTTGCCAGAAATGCCCATACTTGACAGTATGGACAGAAGGATGCGGTGGTTGACTGTATCAAACGCAGCTGATAAGTAGGGTTGGGTACCGAGAACCGGTACCAATATGGAACCGGTTCCAATACAACCGGTACCTACCCGGACCGAAATGCAACGCAGATTTCGGGTGCTTCATTTCGGTGCCTGAGCCAGGCAGATTCTGTGGGGCACATGTAAAACTGCCCCAGCTTCCAATGTAAACTTTGTCCTGTGTCGCTCACGCTCATTGGTGTTTTCATAGCAACAGTCTTATGACGGTGAAGAGCAGGCAGCATTTCACAGAGCAAGCACAAACAGAACTAGCCATCAACCTTTTAACAGAGAAAATACCGAAAGGTAAACGGTCAAAAGTGTGGCTGTATTTCGCACAAAAAGATTCAAACATCGCGACGTGCAGCAAATGCAACAAATAATTGCGTGAAAAGAGGGGAGAGAAGGCAAGAGTCAACGGCAGATCAGCAACTGAAGACTGAAAAATAAACGGAGATGACAGATAAACTACCAACGGTAGTCTCTTAAAGGGGCAGTACACATTTTCTCGTACTCAGTGTGTTCAAGTAACAAGATTAACTATGAACAAGATAGAAAAGATAGGTATAAACAAATCATAAAATGGTGAAATTTCATGAAATAAATGCAAACAAAATAATACATTTTTGACTCCAAAGGCAAATATGCTCATATTTTTGCAAAAGAAGTTTGAAGCTGTTTTTTGTATTTATTTATATTTATTTAAGTATACTATAAACTGTTGTTTACAGTTAATATAATGTTCATAGTTTGAAGTTAAAAAGTTTGAAGCTGTAGTTTGAAGCCAAGTGTTTTGTATGTATTTATATTTATAATATACTTTAAACAGTTAATATATTGTTCAATTTGAAGAAAAAAAAATTGCCTTGGCAATAAAAAAAGCCTTTCTTTAATGTTGTCAATCGTCGCTTTGCGCTTAAAAAAAAAAATGTATCGGTTCCGGCACCGTTTAGGCACCGGTATCGTTTTAAAAGTATCGGTTATGTACCGGTATCGGATAAAAACCAAACGATACCCATCCCTACTGATAAGTCAAGCTGGACGAGAGCTGAGGATTGAGCTGCTGCTCTTCAAGGCCTCTGTCACAGACAACAGTGACCGCTTTTGAATCCATCCTGGTTTGGATCGAGGAGATTGTTCCTTGACAGGAACTCTGTGACCTGTTCGGAAGCTGCCCTCTCAATGGTTTTGGATAGGAGTGTGAGAAGTGAGACCGGGCGATAGTTTTCCACCTGAGTGGGATCGAGAGACAGCTTCTTGAGCAGCGGTGTTATCTGAGCCATTTAGTGTGTGTGTGTTGTGTGTGTGTGTGTGTGTGTGTGTGTGTGTGTGTGTATGTATGAAGTTATTTTCACTGCATAATGGAGCGGTGTGTGTGTGTGTGTGTGTGTGTGTGTGTGTGTGTGTGGTTATTTTCACTGCATAATGGAGCGGTGTGTGTGTGTGTGCGCAGTAGTGTGATGTGTGCGTGTGTGTGAGTGTATGAAATTATTTTCACTGCATAATGGAGCGGTGTGTGTGTTTGAGTGTATGTGTGTTTGTGTGTGTGTGTGTGTGTGTGTGTTTGAGTGTATGTTAGTTATTTTCACTGCATAATGGAGCGGTGTGTGTGTGTGTTTGTGTGTGTGTGTGTGTTTGAGTGTATGTGTGTTTGTGTGTGTGTGTGTGTGTGTGTGTGTGTGTGTGTGTGTTTGAGTGTATGTTAGTTATTTTCACTGCATAATGGA
>NC_045170.1:1477102-1482102 GCF_900700415.2 Clupea harengus | reverse complement strand
GCTTTAGATGTGTTCCTTCTGAACCTGTGCTGTAAAGATGTTCCTTCTGAACCTGTGAATCTGTGCATTCTCTATGATATGCCTAGTTCTCCTTATGTCTGTAGCACTTTGAGTGCGGCCATCTTTTGTGTTTGTAAATATTTGTTTGTTTATTGTATAGACCTGTTTCGGGGAAATAAATGAGAATATATTTTTGTATACAAGCAACCATCTCCTGCACCCTTCTTCCCAACAACACCACCCAGTCCAGTCGCAACCTCCCAAAACAACGGGGGGTGACCGCCTGGTCCCTCACACACACACACACACACACACACACAGACACACACACACACTCACACATCAACACATCTACTGGTTGACTGCAGCTAAGTCACGCACGCACGCACGCACGCACGCACGCACGCACGCACGCACGCACGCACGCACACACACACACACACACACACACACAGCACATCTAGTGGTTGACTGCAAACAACCTTCACCAGTGGAGATCAGATCAAATAAAGGGAAACAAAGTTAAATTAAAATGAACTGAAAAAGGAAAACTTGCAGCTTCTTACCTCACTATTGTGGTGCCCACACACACACATCAGCACACACACACACACACACATCAGCACATGTAGGATTCTCAGGAAACTTTAAGACACTTCTGGAACAGTTCTACAAGTTCCACACATGACCACAGGGAGGAGCCATCGTGTTTAAAAAAGAACCCCAGAAATTCAATTCAATTCAATTCAATTTTATTTATATAGCGCCATAACAATACAATTGTCTCTAGGCGCTTGAAATGTCATCGGCTCTTCCGCAGACACCAGCAAATGGCTTCATATGAGTAACTACCTACCACACACACACACACACACACACACACACACACACACACACACACACACACACACACACACACACATTCATATGAGTAACTACCTACCACACACACACACACACACACACACACACATCAGCACACACACACATTCATATGAGTAACTACCGTGTGAGTAACTACCTACCACACGCACACACACACACACACACACACACACACACACACACATCAGCACAATCATTTTTGGCAAAAATGACAAAATAATCTGTTTTATTTCAAGTGCATCATTTCATTTGTCTGTCAAAATACAGCATCTTTCCATCTACAATTATCCAAATTTTGTCCGGTTTTGAACTGAAAGTTAACTGTTTTGCAGTAGTATCTAAATGTTGGCAAAAATGGCTGTAGTTGCACAGAGTTTTGCTGGTGGTGAACATTGACTGAGACAGGTATCCATACATTTCCGAAGAAGTTGTCATTGAATGCATATTGTATCAAAGCAATGCAAAAGTATCCACAGTTGAGTTCACATATTCTACTGATATGGTGTGTGTGTTTAGTGTTTAGTGTTGAGTTCACATATTCTACTGATATGGTGTGTGTGTTTAGTGTTTAGTGTTTAGTTCACATATTCTACTGATATGGTGTGTGTGTTTAGTGTTTAGTGTTTAGTTCACATATTCTACTGATATGGTGTGTGTGTTTAGTGTTTAGTGTTGAGTTCACATAGTCTACTGATATGGTGTGTGTGTTTAGTGTTTAGTTCACATATTCTACTGATATGGTGAATGTGTTTAGTGTTTAGTGTTGAGTTCACATATTCTACTGATATGGTGAATGTGTTTAGTGTTTAGTTCACATAGTCTACTGATATGGTGAATGTGTTTAGTGTTTAGTGTTGAGTTCACATATTCTACTGATATGGTGTGTGTGTTTAGTGTTTAGTTCACATAGTCTACTGATATGGTGTGTGTGTTTAGTGTTTAGTGTTGAGTTCACATATTCTACTGATATGGTGTGTGTGTTTAGTGTTTAGTTCACATAGTCTACTGATATGGTGTGTGTGTTTAGTGTTTAGTTCACATATTCTACTGATATGGTGAATGTGTTTAGTGTTTAGTGTTGAGTTCACATATTCTACTGATATGGTGTGTGTGTTAAGTGTTTAGTTCACATAGTCTATAGTGACCATTTATCCTGAGTGTCCCTTTGTTAGTCACGTTGGTGGCGTTGACTAGGGGATCTGTGACGCTTGTCTTGTGAAATAAATGAAACCCAAAGTGGTCCAAGTACAGTTCCAAGTGGTTGGTTTATTAAAAAAATGGATGGTACAACTTGTGGGTAGTAAATAAATCAATAAATCAAGGTTTCAGAGCACAAAGAGCAGCGAGGCCTATCCTCCAGCAAGATAATCAGACAGCAAGGTCAAAAGCTGTGTGCTCCCAGTCAGCCGCACCTCCAACAGGTGATAGATCTCTTCCTTTATTTAGTCTAATATACTTAATTCTGAAGGGTGATGTAGTGGGTTGTTGCAATCAATGAAGCTGGAGCGGTTCGGATCAGAGCCAGAGATATTTATTGTAGCAGACAAGAAATATCACTAAGTACTTTCTGAGTCTAAGTATTCTAAGTCTAAGTGGAACAGAGCTCTGAGAGTCGCCGCGGGTCGGAAGATGAAACGGTCCGTGTCTCTCGTCGCGAGCTGGAATCTGAACGTGGAACGTTGGGCACCACGTAATTTAACTATGGGTATTACGTAAACGAACACGAATGTATAACAATTCTTCTGACACGTACACTCGTACACAGGCATGGCCATGACAGTCCATCAATGTCCTTCAGCCAGGCCTAGGATGGTTCACAACATATACATTCCACAGCGGCGCTGTCTCTGGGTGGAACGGCATATGGCCTCCATCCTTTCTAACACAACCAAGAATGTGGGCCTCCACACATCAACAGGACGAGAGGGCCATGTACAAGTTTTTAGGAACATAAGAAATATCACTGGAATCTAACATTCCTCCCTTTTGATCATTCTTAAACAAAGTTTAAGACATCAACAACAACAGTGTATTTCTGGAAAATCTAAAAAAGCTAAACAATAAACATTTTTCATGGCTCTGACATTTTTTGTATGATTATATGGAAAGAAAATACAAAACAGGGAAGGGGGGTAAGGAATTGGAAAATACAGGACAGGGAATAATAAAACAAGGATACTTTGTCATACACTGGGAAAACCAGTGTAGGTTCTTGGGTCACTCGGGGGAAACCCTACTGAAAGTTGGGGGAAGAGGGGAAGGGAAGGTAAAGTAAAGGGAAGCATAAAGCAGGACTATCCTAATCTAAACAATTCTGGGGAGATGGGTCGGGGAATGGGGAGTTCCATTCTCAGGTATGGCCTTCAGGGCAGCCAACTTGGGAGTGGGGGAAGTACAGGCATGAAGTACAGAGAGGGACACTCGGATGGCGATATAGATCAGGACGATAGGGATGAGTACGGGTAGAGCCATCTGGATGATCTTGGAAAACAGAGACCCACCCAGATCACTCAATCCCTTTCCCAAGGACCAGGGGCTGGTCTCAACAGTCAACCTCGCAACGTTAGTATGAATATCTTTAACATAGCCAGTGACGTTAGCGGACAGATCAGGGACATAAGTACAACAACGTTGGTGCAAGTGTTGCTTAATGAAAAAACAATACCCTCCCAAGCGGACTGCTAAAAAGTCAAGGAGGTATTGGTGCTGGAAAACCATTGTCCTGAGTCCATACAATTCATGACTAAGGTCGCTGAGTCCACTGGCGGAATCGTTAGCGATTGCGTCCAGAGTGTTAACTAGGATTCTAATCTCATCGAGGGCCACAGTGGCACCATACCCAGGGATGATAGCAGCGAAAAATCTTTGAGTTGGGGTAGCAATGGGGGAAATATCACTGGAATCTAACACAGGTCACTCTCCTATGTATTGGCCTTTTGACCTGTAGAGGGCACAAATTCTCAGAAAACAGAAATAAATGCAAGCATTAAAATAACGTATAAAATAAATACAGAAATGGCTCCTACATAGTCTACTGATATGGTGAATGTGTTTAAGTGTTTGGAAAAAGTGTACATGGTGTTGAAACTGTAGGTGAACGGAATACTTGCAGATAGCTATGAAAGGCCAATGATCATAATTTTTTTTGCAATGGTCAATATAAATTAATTCATTATTATTGATAATAATCTAATAATACATTTCCCTCAGGATTAATAAAGTATCCATCTATCTATCTATCTATCTAATAATAATATAAAAAATTCATCAGTGGTCAATATAAAGAACTATAAGACTTCTGAACGTTGGGGTGGCCCATTCAAATCAATGGTGAATATAAAGATCTATAAGACCTAGGTGTGTGTGTGTGTGTGTGTGTGTGTGTGTGTGTGTGTGTGTGTGTGTGTGTGTGTGTGTGTGTGTGTGTGTGTGTGTGTGTGTGTGTGTGTTGGGGTGGCCCATTCAAATCAATGGAACCTTTTGCAGCATTCTGAGGAGCTGTATAATGCTGTAATATTTAATAAGATTTCTTTCTGATATAATTAGTGAAAGTAAGTAATCTAATTTAGCCGGAATTGTCAATGCACACTAACACACACACACACACACACACACACACACACACACACACACACACACTACACACTACACACACACACACACACACACACACACACACACACACACACACTACACACACACACACACACACACAAAGAGGGGAGAAGCAGGAGCATTGACTGAGACACCTCTACTGCCCTCTGCTGGATGAGAGGTGTCGGTGCATCTCATTCACCCAGCACTGATGACACGCCTGAGGGACAGGAGGGCATTAGAACAGGAGGGCACACACACACACACACACACACACACACACACACACACACACACATTAGAAGAGGAGGGTATTAGAATCGGAGGGCATTAGAACAGGCTGAGTCCAGTGTGATTTGGTCAGTCGAATAAAGTGATGAATTTACACACAATGAACTTCTACGTTTAGTGCATGTCTGTGTGTAATGTTCTGATGGCCGTGGAGAAAACACTGTCCTTTAGACGAGTGGTCCTTGCTCTGGAGTGCAGGAGAGTAAACAGGTGGTGGCCTGGGTGAGAGA
>NC_045170.1:1432298-1434798 GCF_900700415.2 Clupea harengus | reverse complement strand
TAGGGTTAATAGGTCGATTTGAGCCACTATGTTTGTCTCCCATTAACCAGCCAGGACTGTGTACAAACACATACACACACACACACAGTCAGGACTGTGTACAAGCACACGAACACACAGAGTCAGGACTGTGTACAAACACACACACACACACACACACACACACACACACAGTGTCGCCACAGTCAGGGGCCAGTGATTTACACTTAAAACACACGAGACAGCAGAGCCTCACACACACTCACACACACACACACACAAACCACAGAAACCTGTGATCTACGCCCTAAACACACAAAATAAGCCTACACACACATCAGAAAACACACATCACCCACAGACATCCAACACACATACATAAACCTCCACACACACACACACACACACTACACACAGACATACAAAACACATACGTAAATCTCCACACACACACACACACTACACACAGACATACAACACACATACATAAACCTCCACACACACACTACACAAAAAAGAAAACAGAATACATACATAAAGTTACACAGACAATAGAACACAGACATTTACACACATTACATGACACACACACACATCCAACATATCTATCCACACAAAGGACACAAACAACA
Organism: Clupea harengus; assembly: GCF_900700415.2. Lineage (NCBI taxonomy): Eukaryota > Metazoa > Chordata > Actinopteri > Clupeiformes > Clupeidae > Clupea > Clupea harengus. Next base: position 1,434,187 of record NC_045170.1, on the reverse strand, counting down.
CACTAACAATACAGAACTTACAGAACACACACACAGCCAACACACACACACACACTCCTACACACTAACAATATACACTTACAGAACACACACACACTCCAACACACTAACAATACAGAACTTACAGAACACACACACAGCCAACACACACTCCTACACACTAACAATATACACTTACAGAACACACACACACACTCAACACACACACACACTCCTACACACTAACAATATACACTTACAGAACACACACACAGCCTACACACACACACTCCAACACACCAACAATATACACTTACAGAACACACACACAGCCAACCTACACACACACTCCTACACACTTACAATATACACTTACAGAACACACACACAGTCAACACACACACACTCCTACACACTAACAATATACACTTACAGAACACGCACACAGCCTACACACACACACTCCAACACACCAACAATATACACGTACAGAACACACACACAGCCAACACACACACACACTCCTACACACTAACAATATACACTAACAGAACACACACACACTCCAACACACTAACAATACAGAACTTACAGAACACACACACAGCCAACACACACACACACTCCTCCACACTAACAATAAACATGTACAGAACACACACACTCCAACACACACACACACTCCAACACACTAACAATATACACGTACAGAACACCCACACACACTCCAACACACACACACATTCTTACACACTAACAATATACACACACAGAACACACACACAGCCAACACACACACACTCCTATATACACAACATCTCTGTCCAGATCATGTCAGGTAGTGAATTGACCCTCTGGATAGATACGCCTGGTCTGTCACAAGAGGACGCTGGACACAGTCATTCTGCTGAGAACAGGCTTCGGTGTTTACACTCATGTTTGTGTTTACACTTCGGTGTTTACACTCATGTTTGTGTTTACACTTCGGTGTTTACACTCTTGTTTGTGTTTACACTTCAGTGTTTGTGTTTACATTTCAGTGTTTAATCTCATGTTTGTGTTTACACTTCAGTGTTTACACTTCAGGGTTTACACTCGTGTTTGTGTTTACACTTCGGTGTTTACACTCTTGTTTGTGTTTACACTTCGGTGTTTACACTCATGTTTGTGAGAGATTTGTCAGGGGTGGCTGGGGAGAAAGAGACAGAGGGAGAGGAGAGAAAGAGAGGGAGAGAGAGATAGAGAGAGAGAGAGGGATGGAGAGAGAGAGAGAGAGACAGAGGGATGGAGAGAGAGAGGAGAGAGAGAGGGATGGAGAGAAAGAGAGGAGAGAGAGAGGGAGAGGAGAGAGAGAGAGGGATGGAGAGAGGGAGAGGAGAGAGAGGGATGGAGAGAGGGAGAGGGAGAGGAGAGAGGGAGAGGGAGAGGAGAGAGAGAGGGATGGAGAGAGAGAGGAGAGAGAGAGGGATGAGAGAGGGAGAGGAGAGAGAGGGATGGAGAGAGGGAGAGGAGAGAGAGAGGGATGGAGAGAGAGAGAGGGAGAGAGAGAGGGAGAGGAGAGAGAGGGGGATGGAGAGAGGGAGAGGAGAGAGAGAGGGATGGAGAGAGATAGAGGGATGAGAGAGGGAGAGGAGAGAGGGATGGAGAGAGAGGGTTGGAGAGAGAGAGAGGGAGAGAGAGAGGGAGAGGAGGGAGAGAGGGATGGAGAGAGAGAGAGGGAGAGAGAGAGGGGGAGGAGAGAGAGAGGGATGGAGAGAGAGAGAGGGAGAGAGAGAGGGAGAGGAGAGAGAGAGGGAAATGGGAGTGTTTGAAAGTCATTGGCTCTGAAAACTCTGAGCAAACAGCAGGAATAACAGAAACATCTGGTGTGTGTGTGTGTGTGTGTGTCTGGGGCTTGACATGCACACGCC
>NC_045170.1:1414798-1419798 GCF_900700415.2 Clupea harengus | reverse complement strand
TATTCATTGTTATCTATTATTATTTAGCTGTGGCAGTTAATGTCCACAGCCACTTAAGTTTTTAGCTGTCTGTTACTGCCTCTACTGTCTTTGTGACAATGACAAATAAAGTACTTTGAACTTTGAACTTTGAACTTTGACAATGATGAATTTTTGTAACAATACAAATCTTATTATCTTGGTGAATGTATGCGTGACAGTGACAATGTAATTAGATTGGTCCATGCAAGGGGAGCACATGACACAGACTTTAAAACAGATCTGATGAGAGTTTTAACAGAAAGGTAAATTATTAAAATTATTATTACAATTATAGCAATTAGATATTAAAATAATAGCAATGAAATGATTTCATCTGAATGTATTAATGTGATGTTTCTGCTTTAGTGAGGCTTCAACAGAAAAGGTTTTTCAACTCAGTAAAGTCCCACGCAGGATGGGCAGGCCTGTTCATACGCGTGACATACAACAGCGTATCTGTGACATTACTACTGGAGGTCTTTAGAATGGGCTTAATTATGGGATTTGTAGTCTTTAAAATGGGCGTACTCATTTTATGTCAGTTAATTATAGTAGTTGAATACAACAGAGTATAATATAATGCAGTTTATTATAATACTAATGTTATTATATATTTATTTATACCGATTCATATTATTTGGCATCCAGTTGAAGCTCTAATTAAATGTATATTTCCTGCCCCACGTCAGCAGAAGAATAACTAGAGCAGAATGAACTGTATTAATTTAAGTGTAACTGAGGGTTCACTAATAAAGCCTTTATTTCACGGTGAAACAGTGAGAAAAGCCGGTCCGAGCACCAGCCATCTGCTAAGAGCGTTAGCGTCCGCCTCAGCGTTAGCGTCCGCCTCAGCGTTAGTGCCACGCTAAAGTCACCTGCAGAAAATCAGCTCTCTCACACACATGCAACAGGTTTCAAATGTTTTAAATGCGGCTGAAATGTATTTATCAATTATGTTGGTAAAATACCATATTTAAAAAAAAGTATTTTGTGTCATTATCAGATGCCCTCACCACCTTGCTGTCCCATATTATACCGCAGTTACATTTGGAAACATCAGTTCATTTTAAAACTCTGATTTCTGTATTGATATATTGATTGATATATTTTGATATATTTTAGAGTGATAAAAAAATCAGAGGGTTAAAAAGGATTTCTTTACAAATTTTAAAACTCTGATTTCTGTGTTGCGTGACTTTATTTATAAATATTAGAGCGTGATGAAGAAAGAGGAGTTAAAGGGATTTTGACTCGGGCTGTGTGGCGGGCGGGTGGGCGGGCGGGCCGCTCCTCTCTGTGTGAAGGAGAACTGCAGGCCTGGGAGAACAAAGGCCAAAGTGGAATGAGAAAGAGAGACAAATAAAACGCAAAATAAAAATAAAGGAAATGAAACGAGCCGGCCAAGTTCAAACTAATCTTTCCCAGAGACGGAACCAAGAGAAGCGCTGTGAAACTCAGAAAACGATCTCATCTGATTTCAAAACAATCACTGCAAAAAGTGGCACACAACCATTTAACGATCATTTAAATTTCAGCACAAAAAGGCCCAATACTGTGGCCATCTAGTTCAGCATAATTATCTAGTTAGTTAGTGAGAATTTAATCGCATAATTATCTAAGAGGTTAGTTAGTGAGAATAGAATCGCATAATTATCTAAGAGGTAAGTTAATGAGAATATAATTGCAAATTATCTGAGAAGTTAGTTAGTGAGAATATAATTGCAAATTATCTAAGAGGTTAGTGGGAATAGAATCGCATAATTATCTAAGAGGTAAATTAGTGAGAATTTAATCGCATAATTATCTAAGAGGTTAGTTAGTGAGAATTTAATCGCATAATTATCTAAGAGGTTAGTTAGTGAAAATATTATGGCATAATTATCTAAGAAGTTAGTTAGTGAGAATTTAATCGCATAATTATCTAAGAGGTTAGTTAGTGAGAATATAATCACATAATTATCTAAGAGGTTAGTGAGAATTTAATCTTATAATTATCTAAGAGGTTAGTTAGTAAGAATATAATTGCAAATTATCTGAGAGGTTAGTTAGTGAGAATTTAATCGCATAATTATCTAAGAGGTTAGTTAATAAGAATTTAATCGCATAATTATCTAAGAGGTTAGTTAATAAGAATATAATCGCATAATTATCTAAGAGGTTAGTTAGTGAGAATTTAATCTTATAATTATCTAAGAGGTTAGTTAGTGAGAATATAATCGCATAATTATCTAAGAGGTTAGTTAGTGAGAATTTAATCGCATAATTGTCTAAGAGGTTAGTTAGTGAGAATTTAATCTTATAATTATCTAAGAGGTAAGCGTCCATCTCTGATCACTTTACTAGAACCTTCCAGCACCGGGCAGAACATGCCATATGACTTCAGTACACAAACACACACTCAGAGACAGAGATTTCACTTCAACACACACTCAGAGACTGAGATTTTCACTTCAACACACACTCAGAGACTGAGATTTCACTTCAACACACACTCAGAGACGGAGATTTCACTTCAACACACACTCAGAGACGGAGATTTCACTTCAACACACACTCAGAGACAGAGATTTCACTTGAACACACACTCAGAGACGGAGATTTCACTTCAACACACACTCAGAGACGGAGATTTCACTTGAACACACACTCAGAGACGGAGATTTCACTTCAACACACACTCAGAGACAGAGATTTCACCTGAACACACACTCAGAGACAAAGATTTCACCTGAACACACACTCAAAACCAGAGGTGTGTGTACGGTGTGTGTGTGTGTGTGTCCCCCCCCTCATCTTACCTGAGCTGTCACTCTTTCCTTTACTGTTCTTCCTGTCTGTCTCCGCCGGTGACAGCGTCTGACGCCCGTAGTCCCCAGACACACACCCAGCCGCCTCGCCACCCCCCAGCGTGTTGGGGTTGGGGGGGCACAGACTCTGGGCGCCCCCGCCGCCCCCGCCGCCCCCGGCCCCGCACAGCTCCGAGCCTCCGGCCCGGGCGTCAGCAGGGTGCGGGGGGCACAGGCCGCCGTGCCTGCCAGCGCCGGGAGGGGGCATCTGGGGCAGGTGCCATGCAGGCTGGTGCTGCTGCTGCTGCGCGTGGTGGGGGTGCTGTTGGGGGGGGTTAGGGTGCAAGCGGTGATGCCCCCCAAACGCTGTCTCATCGCTGGAGTAGCCGCCGCAGGGGGGGGGGTCGGAGACGTAGGAGACGTGGTCGGAGCGCCCGTGGAGGGTGAGGGGCGACGACTGGGTGAAGGCCGGGTGCAGTGTCTGGGCCGCAGCGTGCGGGCTCCGCAGACAGCCGAACAGAGAGTGATCCATCCACCGCCGCAGAACCTCTGGAGAACCGAGCGGAACCGAGCGGAACACGCAAAACACGGAGCAGAGAACCCTCACAGGGACACACGCTCCAGAGACCAGGATGTAAAAGGCAAAACTTCACAGTGGAGCTGAAGAAGAAAAACAAACCGGAGAGAGCTGGAGAGCAAACACTCTCACACACACTCACACACACACACTGACACTGACACACATGAAGTCCCAGTAAAAACACACACACACACACACACACACACACACACTCCCCAGTCCAGCTCAGCTCGGTGCTCTAACACACACACAGACTCCCTAGTCCAGCTCAGCTCGGTGCTCTCACACACACACACACACACACACACACACTCCACCAGTCCAGCTCAGCTCGGTGCTCTCACACACACACACACACACACACACACTCTCGGTGCTCCCGGTGTGGTTCCTCTGAAACGGCGGAGGGCTGAGTGTCGCCACGGCGATGAAAAGAAGGGCCTCGCGTAATCCAGAGCATGCGGCTCTGCTGGCAGACTGAACACAGCTAAACACACACACACACACACACACACACACACACACACACACTCCCTCTCTAGGAGGAGCAGCTCGGGTGACGCGCACAGCTCTTTCTCACACACACGCACGCACGCACGACTGAGGCAGGAGTGAAGGGAGAAGGTGTTTCCACAGAACTGCTGAGAAAGAGAGGGGGGAGGAGAGAGAAAGAGAGGGAGAGAGAGAGAGAGAGAAAGAGAGGGGGGAGGAGAGAGAAAGAGAGAGAGAGAGAGAAAGAGAGGGGGGAGGAGAGAGAAAGAGGGGGAGATATATATATAGGGCGTAACGTGAGAGGGGGAGAGAGGGAGGGAGAGAGAGGACGAGGGAGAGAGAGAGAGGGAGAGAGGAGACGAGGGAGAGAGAGAGAGGGAGAGAGAGGACGAGGGAGAGAGAGAGAGGGAGAGAGAGGACGAGGGAGAGAGAGGACGAGGGAGAGAGAGAGAGGGAGAGAGGAGACGAGGGAGAGAGAGAGAGAGGGAGAGAGAGGAGACGAGGGAGAGAAAGAGTGCCCTGCTGACCACATACCCCCATCTTTCCCCTGTCAGAGGGCAGTACAGCCTCCGTGCCCGCCTGTGTGCCCGCCTGCGTGCCCGCCTGCGTGCCCGCCTGCGTGTGTGTGTGTGTGTGTATTTACAGACCAGGATGCCCCGCATGCTTGAGGTGTGAATTGATGATCAATATTATTCCAGTAAAGCTCACACGCCTCATTGCCATCTTTAACTGCTCCAGTTTCACTAGTCAGCCCAACACACACACACACACACACACACACACACTCACACTACCACCAAACACACACACACTACCACCAAACACACACACACACACACACACACACACACTCACACTACCACCAAACACACACACACTACCACCAAACACACACACACACACACACACACACACACACACACTACCAGCAAACAAACACACACACTACCACCAAACACACACACACACACACACACACACACACACACTACCACCAAACACACACACACACACACACACACACACACACTACCACCAAACACACACACTACCACCAAACACACACACTACCACCGAACACACACACTACCACCAAACACACACACACACACACACTACCA
>NC_045170.1:1402298-1404798 GCF_900700415.2 Clupea harengus | reverse complement strand
GAACGTTGCACTTTGTTGAAGTTGTGTGCGTCCATGTACACGTGAGTTTGACTTTGTAGCCTACCTTGTCATTATGTGTTTGTTATAGTTTAGCTTTCTCATAATTGTTACGAGCACTGTCACTTAATTAATCTAGCATGATGCACTGTTCGTGAACTCGCTTAGCATAAGCTGCTAATGTACAAATACGAGTGTTACAGGGTTTACCTATGCTAACTTTTGAGCGGTCTTTCATTTAGTGTACATGCCCTTGTTGATCTGAGATTAAGCCAGTAGCATGGCATTGCTGAAGAGGTTAAATTATTACCTTTAGTTCCCTGTATAATTCATTATTTAAATGGTAGGCTACTACAGGGCTGTGTATGAATGTATATTTTCTGTTTGTACTTTACTTTCACTCACAAACACACACACACAGACAAACATACACCCACCTACAATTTATCCCATTCATTGTTGTTAATGCAATACAAAGAGTGAAGAATCAAACTGAATATCCAAGTCTCCATTATTTTCCATTCTAATCGGATGACCCTCAGTGATTACACATTTCCCGAACCCCCTCTATAACAGTACACGTATAATTTCTGCGATACCTAAACCAACTAACTCGACTTCGCCCTACATTACCCATGAATCATTGCACACACATATATACCAAACAAGCAACGTATTCCAAGGCAACAGCTCTGGGTGTCAATATAAAAATGGCAAGTGAAAGCGAAAACAGAGACGCAGACTCAGCGAGTAGGCCTACATCCGATCCACCTTATTATTATGTGCGGGATTTTTACACACTGTCTGATAAAGTTTCCGACAGTAGAAATGATGTCCTCCTGAACAATTTGCAATAATAAAAAAAAAAAATGAAAATGAACTGAACTATGAACTAGTTCAGAATTTAAATGGTGAACTATGAACGTGAACGATTCATGTTTACTTGTATGAACTGAACTTTGAACTAGTTCATGAGAGGTGTGAACGTGCACAACACTGGCTATGAGTATGCTATCAGTAGGTTATCAGTATGCTATGAGTAGGCCTAGTTACTATCAGTAACATCACCTGTATTTAGCAGTCAGCTAGTGTGTGTATGTATATTATATATTATACTATATTGTGTGTATATATATATTATATAATATACTATATTGGATCAGCTAGTGTGTGCCTCTATTCATTAGAATTTGTGGGGCGTACCTGTGACTGACACCCATCTCATCCATATGCAGGATATAGGCCACTGAGTTAAAACAAGAAACAGTGTCACTCCAAACAGATCAAACTCCACTGACTTAAAACAAGAAACAATGACCGTGGTTACATGGATTCGAATAACTGCCTTAGTCGGACTGAAATCGCATTATCCGTTTCATGTAAGCACCTTAGTCGGATCGTAGTCGGACTGCACATAGTCGGACTAACACCCCTGGATAACTCGATCCGATCCAGTTGATAGTTCGACTATTGCGGCATGTAACGGTGAATTGGATAAGGAACTGGACTTTGCGTCTTTGCGCATGCTCCCTCTCTCCCTGCCAGGTCGTGACCCGGAAGACGAAAGAGGGATAAGTTGTCTCAACTGTTCATACTAATGACACGGTTTTTTATGAATATCCTGCAGACTGTCTCACAAGCTTATTCTTGTTGATTATGAACAAACATAACAGAAGAGGTCCGAAGATATGAGCACCTTTACAACCCCTCCTTAAACACGTATAAGGACGTTCCACATTTTATTTGCTTAAAACAACAGCAGTACTGTCAAATCAGCTGTCACTCGGCTATTACCTGACCAAGGTTCCATGGCAATGTTCCGAAAGCCCATTTTTCCGACAGCCCGCTGTTCCGAAATTGTGAGTACAGCAACGTGAACCACTATTGCCCACATGCACATCCCAATGAATCACACAATCATAAACATATAAATGCCTTTATTTCACAAGCATTAACTTGAATTCAGAATATTATTATACACACATGCATTTGCATCGCGATGATACAAAAATATTTGTATGATTGCCAACACATGCATGCTTTGTCAGTGCTTGACAAGATCTGCGTAATGTCCTGCGACAATCTGCCGGTGATTTCCTTCGCATGAGTGGTAGCCTACCCCATATTCAAAACCAGAGTAGGCTAAGGTAACAAATATTGCCTAGGAAAAGTTATATGCGTGATAGCCCGGTGAGCGTCTCCGCTCTGCTGTGCAAACGAAATGCTTTGAGTGTTTTGTGCCACTTAAAATATTTCTAAATTTTGCCAGGGGGACTATTTTTCGGAATATTGAGATTTCGGAATATCGGGCTTTCGGAACACTGGGCCGTCTCCCCTGACCAATACCTGTCAAACTCGGTGATACTATTCACAACTAATTTGTCCTTCATTTTATCAAATATGATGAAATTTGGTATTGTGCCCGCGAGGCACGCGTGAGTTTAGTTGTGTTCAGTTATCTGGCGCTGAAAAAAACCACGAATAAGTACTGTCAAATCAGAAA
>NC_045170.1:1359147-1361647 GCF_900700415.2 Clupea harengus | reverse complement strand
AACATGATGTTCAAACCAGACATGTGTGTGTGTGTGAGTGTGTGTGTGTTTATGTCATGTGTGTGTGAGTGTGTTTATGTCATGTTTGTGTGAGTGTGTTTATGTCATGTGTGTGTGAGTGTGTGTCTATTAACATGATGTTCAAACCAGACATGTGTGTGTGTGAGTGTGTGTGTGTTTATGTCATGTGTGTGTGAGTGTGTTTATGTCATTTTTGTGTGAGTGTGTGTCTATTAACATGATGTTCAAACCAGACATGTGTGTGTGAGTGTGTTTATGTGATGTGTGTGTGAGTGTGTTTATGTCATGTGTGTGTGAGTGTGTTTATGGCATGTGTGTGTGAGTGTGACGTGTCAATGTCATGTGTGTGTGACCGTGTCAATGTCATGTGTGTGTGAGTGTGTGTGAGTGTGTTTATGTCATGTGTGTGTGAGTGTGTTTATGTCATGTGTGTGTGAGTGTGTTTATGTCATGTGTGTGTGAGTGTGTGTGAGTGTGTTTATGTCATGTGTGTGTGAGTGTGTGTGAGTGTGTTTATGTCATGTGTGTGTCATAAGTGTTTTAGCACATTTATAGTATAGCTTATTAAGCCACCATTTCCACCATCACCCAGTCCTGCAAACCCGAACAGCTAGTGATCTCCTCAGCACACACACACTCTCACACACACACACACACACACACTAGTGATCTCCTCAGCACTAGGGTTGGGTACCGAGAACCGGTACCAATATGGAACCGGTTCCAATACAACCGGTACCTACCCGGACCGAAATGCAACGCAGATATCGGTGCTTCATTTCGGTGCCTGAGCCAATTGAACACGGTCGCTAGGCAGATTCCGTGGGGCACATGTAAAACTGCCCCAGCTCCCAATGTAAACTTTGTCCTGTGTCGCTCACGCTCATTGGTGTTTTCATAGCAACAGTCTTATGACAGTGAAGAGCAGGCAGCATTTCACAGAGCAAGCACAAACAGAACTAGCCATCAACCTTTTAACAGAGAAAATACCGAAAGGTAAACGGTCAAAAGTGTGGCTGTATTTCGCACAAAAAGATTCAAACATCGCGACGTGCAGCAAATGCAACAAAACAATTGTGTGAAAAGAGGGGAGAGAAGACAAGAGTCAACGGCAGATCAGCAACCGAAGACTGAAAAATAAACGGAGATGACAGCTAAACTACCAACGGTAGTCTCTTAAAGGGGCAGTACTCATGTTCTCGTACTCAGTGTGTTCAAGTAACAAGATTAACTATGAACAAGATAGAAAAGATAGGTATAAACAAATCATAAAATGGTGAAATTTCATGACATAAATGCAAACAAAATAATACATTTTTGACTCTAAAGGCAAATATGCTCATATTTTTGCAAAAGAAGTTTGAAGCTGTTTTTTGTATTTATTTATATTTATTTAAGTATACTATATTAACTGTTGTTTACAGTTAATATAATGTTCATAGTTTGAAGTTAAAAAGTTTGAAGCTGTAGTTGGAAGCCAAGTGTTTTGTATGTATTTATTAGGGCTGTGAAATGATTACAATTTTTAATCAAATTAATCACAGGTTTCTGTGGATTAATCATGATTAATCACATATTACCAATTTTCTCTGTATATTTTTGTGAGAACAAAAAGATTCATGACAAAAGACGGATATATACATTTAACATATCATCTTTGCTATTCCATATGGAACATTAATATAATCTTCATCCTAAACAGAATTCGGGCTTCTTAGCCATTGTATGGTTGAATAAAACATTGTTCTTGTCTTTTTAAATCAAACAGAAATTATTTGGGCTTCTTAGCCATTGTTTTATAGGATGGTTGAAAATGTTTCTCTTTTTTGTCAAACAACCATTAACCACACCATGAGACAATCTAAATGCCTCTAAAGGCCCTAGTGGTCGTTTTGTCTTTGCCCAGTTGCTTGCAACAGTTAGGAACTATTCTGCACATGCCTCTGCAAAGTGGCGTTCTTCTGTTTTCATGCACGTTAGTGTAAACGACTTTAACTTCCATTCGTCGGTGATTAGATGTGCAGTTACACCCAGGTAGTTATCGTTACTCACAGAAGTCCAGTGATCCCCTGTCAGCGCCTGATGTTTCGCAGCAGCCAAGTCATTTTCCTTTTTTTTCTTTTCAGCTTCTTACAGCTCGTGGATTTTTGTCATTATTGTGCGTCTTTGCGGTGCTTTGATGCTCGCAAAACTTCGGTGAACCCCTGGTCCTCAACAATATTAATCGATCTACAGCTTTTTGCAATCCATTTGGCAACAGTGCTAGTCAACTTGTCACAGGCAGATTTACTCAGGGGCCTACGTTGTTAAGTGAGGGTGGTTTGACGCATTCCACTTGAACTCCCCTCGCCGACCAACGCATTTGCTACGGTGAAACGATAACGTCTTCCTGCAGAGTGTACATATCACTTTGGTTTCATTGAATGTTCCATCTTTGTTTTTTTGGAACACGAACTTCCCATCCAGAAAGTCCTCAGGT
>NC_045170.1:1351540-1354040 GCF_900700415.2 Clupea harengus | reverse complement strand
GTGTGTGTGTGTGTGTATGTGTGTGTGTACCTGTAGAAGGCGTGTGTTTCTGTGATGGCTCGGTAAAGGCCACTGGCTGCTCGGCTGCTGACGAGTTTAAAGAGCAGCACCACGCTGTCGCTCGTCTCCTTGGTGACGGTGAGATACACACTCTTGCCTGACTGTGTGGCGATTTGGATCACGGGATACAAGACTCTGCAATCAGAAACACACACACACACACACACACACACACACATTAGAGGAGCACAATCCTGCCAGCATGTCTAGGGTGTCTGATGCTGGTCCTGTGGCAGCAGTGAATACTCTCTCACACACACATACTGTAGAGTGTGTGTGAGGTGTGAGGCGTGTGAGGTGTGTGAGGTGTGTGAGGTGTGTGTGGTGTGTGTGAGTGTGTGTGTGTGTGTGTGTGATTGTGTGTGTGTGGTGTGTGTGTGTGAGGTGTGGTGTGTGAGGTGTGTGTGTGTGTGAGGTGTGGTGTGTGAGGTGTGTGTGTGAGGTGTGTGTGTGTGGTGTGAGGTGCGTGGTGTGTGTGTGTGTGTGTGAGTGTGAGGTGTGTGTAGTGTGTGTGGTGTGTGTGAGGTGTGAGGCGTGTGAGGTGTGTGTGTGAGGTGTGTGTGTGTGGTGTGTGTGTGTGTGATTGTGTGTGTGTGTGGTGTGTGGTGTGAGGTGTGTGTGTGCGTGTGTGTGAGGTGTGTGTGTGTGTGTGAGTGTGAGGTGTGTGTAGTGTGTGTGTGTGTGTGTGTGTGTGTGTGTGTGGTTTTAGAGTCCAGGGTCTTTAGAGCCAGTGCAGCAGCAGTCCCTACCGGTTGACCAGGCTGAAGAGTGTGTGAGAGGTGTGTGGTGTGTGTGTGTGTGTGTGTGTGTGTGTGCAGCAGCAGTCCCTACCTGTTGACCAGGCTGAAGAGTGTGTGTGGGTGTGTGGTGTGTGTGTGTGTGCAGCAGCAGTCCCTACCTGTTGACCAGGCTGAAGAGTGTGTGTGTGTGTGTGTGTGTGTGTGTGTGCAGCAGCAGTCCCTACCTGTTGACCAGGCTGAAGAGTGTGTGTGGGTGTGTGGTGTGTGTGTGTGAGGTGTGTGTGTGTGGTGTGTGGTGTCCCTACCTGTTGACCAGGCTGAAGAGTGTGTGAGAGGTGTGTGTGTGTGTGTGTGTGTGTGTGTGTGTGTGTGTGCAGCAGCAGTCCCTACCTGTTGACCAGGCTGAAGAGTGTGTGTGTGTGTGTGTGGTGTGTGTGTGTGGTGTGGTGTGTGTGTGTGTGTGTGTGTGTGTGTGTGTGCAGCAGCAGTCCCTACCTGTTGACCAGGCTGAAGAGTGTGTGAGAGGTGTGTGGTGTGTGTGTGTGTGTGTGTGTGGTGTGTGTGTGTGTGTGTGCAGCAGCAGCCCCTACCTGTTGACCAGGCTGAAGTCATCCTTGCAGACGGCGATGCCCTCCGCGCCCACTCCGATGGCCAGTCTGCGCCCGTGGGCGTCGCGCGCCCAGTGCCACTCCACGCCGTAGTGCTCCAGGGACGCCACCAGCTGCAGGGCCTGGTACTGCACCGGTCCGACGCCCAGACCCGCCAGAGCCTGGTGCTTGGCAACGATGCTGCGGGCACACACACACAACAGAAGGCACTTGAGTGTGAGTGTGAGTGTGAGCGTGTGTGTGTGTGTGTGCGGGAGAGGGGGCTTGTGTGTGTGTGTGTGTGTGTGTGTGCGTGTGTGTGTATGTGTGTGTATGTGTGTGCGTGTGTGTGAATGTATGTGTGTGTGTGTGTGTGAATGTATGTGTGTGTGTGTGTGTGTGTGTGCGTGCGGGAGAGGGGGCTTGTTTGTGAGTGTGTGTGTGTGCACGTGTGTTTGTGTGTTGGGGTGAAAGTTGGTCAGAAGGTGTTTGTCATCAGATCAATGTTTGTGTGTCTTTGGTGACTGGACTGAGGAGAGAGCGAGAGAGAGAGAGAGAGAGAGAGAGGGCATGATAGTGGATTAGGGGAGAGGTGGAGGAGGAGGAGGAGGAGGAGGAGGAGACTGGACTGAGGAGGAGGTGCCGTGAGACTGTGGTTGCCGTGAGACTGAGAGACTGAGAGACTGTGGTTGCCGTGAGACCGTGGTTGCCGTGAGACGGTGAGTTCTGCTCACCTGTCGATGGTGGCCTGGCAGGGCTCGTGGCCGGTGAGTTCGCTGTACCAGTACTTGGCGGTGTTCCGGTCGTAGTCGCCAAACTCGGCCTGCGCCAGCAGGGCGCTCAGCTCCTCCGCCCGCTCCGGGCACACGCGCAGATGCCCACGGTGCAAGTCCTCCGTCACATGCAGGAAGAACAGGTGTCTGTGGGGAGAACCAATCACAGGCATGAAGAACAGGTGGGGAACCAATCACAAGCATGAAGAACAGTGGGGGACCAATCACAAGCATGAAGAACAGGACCAATCACAGGCATGAAGAACAGGAACCAATCACAGGCATGAAGAACAGGAACCAATCACAGGCATGAAGAACAGGGCAGCACAGCGTCAGGCAC
>NC_045170.1:1339040-1344040 GCF_900700415.2 Clupea harengus | reverse complement strand
AAGAAAAATATACTATTCTAATCGGACCGGCATCGTGTCAAACTCTCCCTCGGGGGGTATGGACTCAGCGGGGGAATGAACAGTTTGTAATCGGTCTGATGAAGTGAGGACGAACGCAATGAACTAAAGTAACCTTTGGCTGTCGACACCTCTTCCAGAAGCAGCTGAATGAGATGAGAGCATCCCTTAAGCACCCGCCCCCGGCGTCCAGTCCACGCAGAAACATTAACACGCTTTACTTTCCCCTTTGTTATGGTACACCGAGCACAAAACACACAGTTGCACAATAGTTCGTGTTAAACCGAATGCTCTTCTCGCCGCCGCCGAGATGATCGTACACTTCAGCAGCACGGTTCCGGAGGCACGACTTGTGACACGTGTTTGCTTGCTGTGTCTATGGCCAAATGTTAGTCGTGATATTTTGATCTACCCCCCATGACACCTGAGACGCCAAGAGGAAGCTACATTGTAGCGCACACTCGGCGAGCTATACGTTTTAAACTGCAAACGCAAATCACATTAAGTTGTACCAAACAAATGTACAGGCAATTTGTGAAGAGCACGGAAATATTAAAATCCGTTTAACGATCAGCTTTTTGAAATGAGGATAAAAATTGATGCTTCGATGCCATTACCTTGTTTAGACAGTCCTCTCCGTTTGCCTTCGAATCAACTTCTATTTCCATCACCACTGCATCCGGACGTGTAACATGACAAAGCATCTTGATCCGTTAAAAAATAATAATCGTTGGTCTGTCCGTCTAAAACGATAAAAACAAACTCCGTGTATAGTCCCGTGGCAGGGTGCCTACATCTGGGCTTCCGTCACTTTCCCAAACCTTCTTGTCTCAGTACACTGATGCTTTACCTCCTCAAGCCGAGGGCTGGAAACTGAATCGCTATGTGAAAGTACCGCCTACTGCTTCGGGTGCAGCCAATGACCGCTGGGGTTCCGCATGATTGCTGTGTGTGGCAGCCATGCACATGGGCTAGTTAAGCGCCCCCCAGCGATGACTGATGGTACTGCATGTGTGTTTGTGACCTGCACACACGTGTAACACCACCACCGTGATTACTGATATATATAAAAATAATAATATAAATCTTTATTTCAGACGCCAAGTTCCATATAAAATAACAGACATACAACTATAAAAAAGAGAGAAAAACAAGAAGATACAACATACATAAAACAGTTCATTAAAAAGTATGAAGACTTTTGTGCCAATGTCGTCTTAATGTCGAAGTAAATCCGTAGCAGCTCTTTAGAGGGTTGACCAGAGCCTCTACTATACAGTTATCAGATTTGTCCATTCGACACATGAAACCATACATCAATTGTCTCAAGAGCGCCTCACAGGTTGGTACGTGCTTAGACACAAACAACTGACTAGCACTATGCCACTTAGGCACATGAAGCAGCAATCTAAAAGCATCATTGTAAGCTACTTTCAGTCTCTGTATACTCCTTTTCCTGTACTTAGACCACAACTGAGCAGTGTACAATGGTGTTATGTAGGTTCTAAACAGGGAACATTTAACTGAGTCTGAGCACATAGAAAACTTCCTTAATAACATATTGGCCTGAGAATATATTTTACAGCGCTGTCGATATATATCGTTGTCATCTGTCCAATCATCAGAAATGACATGGCCCAGATATTTTATTTCCTCACAAACACCAAGGGGACTGCCAGATAAATAAAAGGTAGGGAAGGTTAATTTCCTGTCCTGATTACTTCTGACTATCATTATGTGGCTTTTCTTTGCATTATATTGTATATCATGATCTATGCCATACTGAGAGCACACCCTCAGCATCTGTTGCAGCCCAGCACTATATGGGCTGAGTAACACCAAATCATCTGCGTACATCACACGACAGCCTGTATTTGTCTTATTCAGCTGGCTTGATAAGTCGTCCATATAAACATTAAACAAAAAGGGAGATAAAATTCCTCCTTGTCGAACTCCGTTACCAACATAGAAAGGAGCTGATACAACATTGTCCCATTTAACATGAAAAGTTTGATTGGCATACCAGAACACCAAAATCCTCACAAGAGGTTTAGGGACCCCTCTCGCTAGCAGCTTCATAAACAGTGTTTCATGACAAATTCTATCGAAAGCTTTGGAAGCATCAATGAAGCATAAAAATACAGATGAATTAAGACTTGTGTACCTAGAGACAATCTCCTTCAGAGCATAGATCCAGAGATCAGTACCATGTTTTCTTTTAAACCCAAACTGATTGTCAGCAGTCAGAACATACATTTCCAATTTCATTCATAGAATTCTCTCAAACACTTTAGACAAGATACTGGCTAATGCAATGGGTCGATAGTTGTCTATGCTGTTCAGTTTACCAGCCTTATCTTTAAGAACAGGCACTAACAGTACTGACATAATAGAGTTCGGTAGAACACCATCAACCATAATTCCAGTAAGACACATGGCTAGTAATGGACTGAGTCTATAACTGGCATTTTTTAGATGCTCTGCAGAAATACAATCCATACCACAAGCTTTGTTGTTGTCTAGCATGTGGATGGAATCATAAATATCTACTGATCTAACTATCATGTCTGCAGAGAGACCTTTATATTCATTATCAGTTCTAACGGTGTTACTTTTAACACAATTAAATAGTTTACTGTAGTGCTCACGCCATAGATCAGCAATCTTCTCTGGACAACTAACCCCCTCGATATCAGAAGGGAGGGGAGTTCTGTTATTATTTATGATCTTGACCTCCTTCCAGAAGTCAGTAAGGTTGTTATTCTGCATCTTTCTGGCCAGCGAGTCTGCTCTCATTGTGTTTTCATTTTTCTTAATAAAACAAAGTGCATATTTAAATCTAGCATTTGTGAGTTTTTTGTTCAAATCAAATCAAATCAAACTTTATTTGTACGGCGCATTTCATACAAGGAAGTAACACAATGCGCCTCACAGTAGGAAAGAAAAGGGTTTACAAACACTTGTAAAAAACACACAGATTTTCAAGAGATAAATGAATAAAATAAAATAAACGTACTAACCGCACTGGCACCGTAAAGGACTACTCAGCACGGTCATCGTCAAACTAAGCTGCTGGGGGGGGGGGGGTTACAAACACTTGTAAAGAGACACAGATAAGTAAATAAATAAATAAATGTTACATTAATGTTAAATAAATACATTTTACAAGTTACAAAACACTTATAAAAAGACACAGATTTTGCCAGAGATAAATGAACAGGAAATTACGTACTAACTGCACTGGCACCATAAAGGACTGCTCAGCACAGTTATCGTCAAACTAAGAGACAGCTGCTGGGGGGGGGGGGGGGGGGTACAAACACTTGAAAAGAGACAGAAATAAGTAAATAAATAAATGTTCCATAAATGTTAAATACATTTTACAGTGAGTGATAAGCGAGATCAAAGAGGTATGTCTTAAGTGCATGTTTAAAGGTTTCAACCGTTTCGGCCATTCTTAGGTATTCTGGCAGAGTGTTCCAAAGGTTGGGGGCATAGAAACTAAAAGCTGCTTCCCCATGTCCCTTTGTCCTGGCTTTTGGAACTGTTAGAAGTTCAGTGCCGGAGGACCTCAGGGATCTACTGGGTGTGTACCTTGAGAGCATGTCTGTTATATATTCAGGTGCATGACTATGGAGTGATTTATAGACTAGTGAGTTTTTTGTTATCAAGCAACACTCCCTGTCTGGGTCTGCCTGCCTCTGACCAGAGTCTAAAGGCCTCTCTAGCAGCAGCATGTTGCTCAGACACAAACTCATTCCAGCCAGGCCGTATGTTAGGGACCTTACTCCTGTGATTAACAAAAGGTTCACTGGAAGCATAAAGACATTTGACAATATCATCATACATGGCACAGAGCTTTTCAGCATGATGTTTATCCTTGCAGTTCATATCTATCCAAACAACTAAATAATGATACTGGAGAGTTTAACTGAGGGTTTTATCGTGGTTTATTTATGTACTCACATCATAGCGAAAAACGTGTCTCCATTTCCCTTATGATACAATTTCAAACTTCGCCGTTTTTTCGCGGGCCTGACCAATATTATTTTTCTAAAACATACCCTAATAATCAAAGCCATATGTCTCTTCTACAAAACTGTGAGGTTATTTTTTGCCACAGTACAGTTTATCCCTCGTTCTAGGATAGGTTTCATGTGAAATGCACACAAACTATTCCCTTCCTGTAACAGTTGGCGATTTACAAACTCGTTTTTTTCCGCCAATCCAGGCACTATAAAGTAATTGACAGCTATTTTATCCAATAGTACACATTCTTAGGTTTACAATGATACGCCCATTGTCTGTATTTGAATGATGTAGGGGTCTGATTGGACATTGCGTAATGACTCGGTGCAAGATTTATGACCTGTGCGTCACAGTCAGCGACCATTACGCTTGAAGCAGCTGTGTAAACACCTGCCTTTTGCTCTGCTTTTTGCGACAACTGCCACTCTGCTCTGCTTTTTGCGACGATTACTGTTCGGAAGAAATGAAGTCTTTTACGCGTGAAGAAGTGTTGGAGATACTGTTCAATAGTTCGGAGGAATCTGAAAATGAAGAAACCAGGACACATTTCTCAGAAGGAAGAGAAAGAAGTTTAGATTCATCGGATGACATGTAAGTACATATCAGCATTTGTGTTTGTGAATTATATACTAATACTATGAGCATGCATTTCGGTATGTTACCACAATATTATTACCATGTATTATCTGACTAAATACTAGCTGCTCTTTGGCTCACGCTAGATACGTAAAAATGGAGGCATTATTTTCGGGCGCACATTGTTTACTTTATATTGCATATATGATTTATATATTTATATGATATCTGCTGTTGTAATTGGTTGCAATGGTTAATTATTCTTGTGTGAGTATAGAAATAAATGATATACAGTATATATGTTTATGTACCGAGATATACCGAGCATTTATGTTACTGAAACTGCTGAATGTTATTTTATGGCTGCTATCTGGCTC
>NC_045170.1:1316540-1334040 GCF_900700415.2 Clupea harengus | reverse complement strand
TGAGCATGTAATAGGTTTTTCTTGCTATTTCCGTTAGATCTGTTATTGCTCCATCAAAAAGTCCAGTTGAAGAAATCGTTAGTCCTAAATAACAATATTTTTTTACTTGTTCCAGTTTTTCTTCGCCAATTGTGAAGCTGTAATAATTATTGTGTTTGGAATGTCTTTTTTGGAATACAATGATTTTGGATTTATCCAGGTTAATTGGAAGGGCCCATGTTATACTGTATTCGTTGATAATATTCAGACTTTCCTGAAGCGCCTCTGGACTCGGGGAGAGTAGGAGGAGATCATCGGCAAAAAGCAGGCATTTAATTTCTTTATTTAGAAGTTTAAGACCTGGGGACGAAGATCTTTCAATTTCTGTGGCCAAATCATTAATATATATATTGAATAAGGTTGGACTTAAGCAACAGCCTTGTCGAACTCCTTTTGTCTGATCAAAATAATCTGTTAGTCTGTTGTGAATTTTTACACAGCATCTATTGTTTTTATACATATCTTTAATGATGTCATACGTTTTGCCTCCAATTCCACTATCAATTAATTTCAACATAAGTCCATCGTGCCATACTGAGTCGAAAGCTTTGCTAAAGTCAATAAAGCAGCCAAATATTTTACCTTTTTTAACATTTTGTACGTGTTCCTCTATGAGTGTGTGCAAAGTGTATACATGGTCGGTTGTTCTGTTGTTTTGAGAAAAGCCAATCTGGGATGAATTTATTATATTGTTGTTCTGGATACATTTTTGAATTCTATTGGTCAGGATGCCACAGAATACTTTCCCTAAATTGCTGCCTTGTGAGATGCCTCTATAATTATTAGGATTAAGTTTGTCACCTTTTTTATGGATTGGAGTGATGTGGCTCACCTTCCATTGTTCTGGAAAATGGCCTGAAGACAGGATTAAATTGAATAATTTTAACGTGGCCTCTCTTAATTTAGGTGTGCTGTGTTTTAGCATTTGGTTGTACACTCCATCTATGCCACATGATTTTTGTTCTTGAGGGATTTTAATTTTGAGTTCAATTCTGATAATTTTATAGTGGAATCTAATTGATTTAGCCTGTCCTTTTGTGTCTCTTCAAGTTTTCTTAACTGAGATTCTAAGGTTTTTTGTTTAGAATTTAGGTTATCTTTTTTGTACAATTTTTCAAAATGTTCTGTCCATTTTCTTCCATCAACTAATGGGATGACTTTTTCTTTTCTTGTTTTGTCAAAGTTATTCCAGTGTTCCCAGAAGGAGTTATGATCTAATGCGTCCTCCATTTCTTTGAGTTGGGCATTCATATGGTCATTTTTTTTGTGTCTTAGAAGCGATTTGTATTTCTGAAGGGGTGTTAAGATATTGTGTTCGAATTTCTTGATTTGCAGGATTTCTGTGTTTATTGTTTGAACTTAATCTCAATTCTTTTCGCAATTTTTTACAGTCTTTGTCAAACCATTTGTTTTTGTTTGAATTCTTGATTTTACTTTTTTTGGTAGTGCTGTGTTTGACTTTTTTTAATGACCTTTTAGCTGCAGTTAAAAGTATTTCTGTAATTTTTTCGGCTGCTGAGTTGATGTTCTCCCTGCTGTTTTCAAATTTGGTAAAAAGGAAGGAGTAAATCATATCTTCAACTTGGATGGAGTTTAGTTGCGTTATGTACTGTTCTAGGTTGTCATTATTCCATGCGTATTTTACAGGGAGTGGGTGTAAGGCTGGTGTTGTTTTTTGTTGAACTACGTTAGGGTTTTTCTTAAGGCTGATAGTAATATGGCTATGGTCTGACAAAGGCAGCTGTGGCATCACCATGAAATTGTTTATTTGGCTTGGGTCTAAATCAGATATTGCGTAGTCCACCACACTGCTTCCCAGGGATGAACAGTAGGTGAATTTGCCCAGAGAGTCTCCCCTTGTTCTGCCGTTGACGATGTACAGGCCAAGGTCTTTGCAAATTAGTAAAAGTTCCTTGCCATGTTTATTGAGTATGTTATCGAAAGTATGTCTATATGTACTCACAATGGTGTTTAGTTGGAGTGTTTCTATATATTTTAGGCCAGCTGGGTAAATGAAATCTAAGTCGTTTCCGGTTCGAGCGTTTAGGTCTCCCATTAGGAGTATTTTCCCGATTGACTGAAACGCAATGATCTCTGATTTTAAGTTTTTAAATGTGCTTTCGGAGTAATATGGTGATTCGTAGGGAGGAATGTACAAGGCACATAAGTACGTGTCATGATCGGAGAAAGTGAGTTCTTTTGAGAGTTTGATCCATATATGTGATGGTCCCTTCCTCTCAATGTGAACATACTTTTTAATAGATTCTCTGAACCAAACTATAATTCCTCCTGAGCTTCTGCCACATTTAACATTGGTGTGTTTAATAGCGGGTATATATATTTCTCTGTAATTAGGTAGGGAATAGTGTTCCTGTCCATTTTTATTCCAAGTTTCAAGTGCTATCAATATGTCAGATTTATTTACAATATCTACAAAATCAACATTGCGAGTCTTATCTCCAAATAAGGAAGAATGTATTCCCTGAACATTATAGCAGGTAATTTTAAAAGATGTCATTACAACAATATTGTTTGCCAGAGTTAATGATGTTTCTCTACTCGGTACAATAATTAGACCTAATAACCCAAGTTTTAACATTTAACTAATTTAAGAGACTATCACATATAAGTCGCAGCATTGACCTTATCTGAGACAGATCTGTATCTCTATTAGATACAGCAGCAGCATAAGGAGGCCTATGTGCCTGGACTGAGCTCTGTCCATCTGGGATTATGGCACTATTCACTGAGCTTAGGCCTAAACGTCTTTCTCTGTTCAATGCTGTGTCTTTAAGGGTTTTGGCAAACAGCTTCATTCCTTCTAGGTGGATGTGCACATTGTCATACAGATGGTTAACAGTAATGTTATTATGATGTGCAATCTTTACATTAGGTATTCCAGCACAGAAGGACATAAGTTTTGCATTAATTTGGTCTATGACACTTTTTGGTGTGTCACGTCTTGGGAGTAAAGAGGAAATAATTACCTTGGTGTCTGGGTATTTTTGAGTGGCAGATTTAACTATACCGATTAATGCTTCTGCCACATCAGTCTTTCTTGCACTGAAATCGTTTGTCCCTGTGTGGATGATTATGTGCGATGGGTTTTGGATGCCTTTTTGCAGTATATCTTGAGCTGCTTGTGTGGTTGGGCACCAAAGTTTCTTGGCGTGGCTCCTTGGGAAAAGGCGTTTTTGGTCTAGGTGGTTCCCATTGGAGTCACACAGGATGAAGATGTTGTTCGTTATTGCTGCAGGCTTCATTCCTTTTTGGCCATGGCTGATGTTCGATGAAGACGAGGCTGGACAGCAATGGCTGCTGCTTTGATGATGAAGGTGAGGTTGCAAGTCTTGAGGTGACGCTGGAGGTACAGGCACATCAACAGAGTTTCTTAGCTTTCTGTCCTTGCAGTTTAAGGGATATCCCCTAGGACCCTGTCTGTGCCGCTCTTTCATCAACAGCTCCTCCTCCTTCCGCTGCTCCTGGTTCCCCTCGTGCTGGCTGGCTTGAGGTGGTAGAGCTGGAGGGACAGGTACGTGGGCAGAGTCGGTGATATCGCCGGACAGGATGGTGGATTTGTCGGACAGCTCTCTGCTCCTGCGGTCCAAGGGCTGTCCCCAAGGACCCTGGCTGTGCCATTTCCTCCTCGACAGCTCCTCCTTCTTTTGCGGCTCTGGGTAGGCCTCCTGCTCTCTGGCTTGAGGTGGTAGAGCTGGAGGTACAGGCACGTGCGCAGACTCGGTGTTGCCATCAGATGGGATGGTATTTTTGTCTGATAAGTCTCTGCTCCTGTAGTCCAGGGGATGTCCCCTAGCACCCGGTCTGTGCCACTCTCTCCTCAACAGCTCCTCTTTCAGAGTCCTCACCTCCTGCCGTAGCTCCTGGTTGGCCTCTTCCAGCTGCTTAACTGCCAGGCAAAGTTGTCCAACCACATCCATGCTTGGGTGGCTCATTTGGCTCTGGAGTTGCAGCAAGTTGTTGTTGGTTTCTTCTTTGAAGGTTATGTAGTCCTGTTCAAGTTCAACCAAGGTGTCTCTCAGTCCTTTAGTACCGGGGGAGTCATAGGTCTTTAGGCATATGTCATTGGATATGACTGTGGTGGGATCTTGTTGTCTATTTTGACTGTTTGAGCTTGTCTCAGCTCCTGAAGAATTATCTGTGGTCTCTATTTCTGGATCTTTTTTGTGTTTCAGAGTATTGCTTTTGATTTCTTTGAACTTTCTCTGAAATTGTGTGAGGCTCACTTCGGATCCTTGTACCATTACAGTCCCGTTGTGATACAGGTTAACTGTAAGTTTGAAGTCCATAGCCCCCTGGAGTGTAATTTGTCTTCCTTTACTTATTCCTCCCTTCCTCACACATTTCCAAGCAGCACAGAGGGTGGTGTGCCATGCCGTGGGATATTGTGTGAAGAAAAGGAGGTTACACAGGACCTTGTTGTCGTCAGGTCCCTTGTAGTCCGAGATAAGGACCTCTGGATATTTTTTCATAATGTCTTCTTTCATGTTTTTCTTATCTTTAGCTGATTTTATATTAGCTGGATAGGTAATTAGCAACTCATCTTCATTTTTGAAAGATGCCTCTCCTCTTGTCTGGTTAACCTCCACTGCAGTATCCATTATGATGTCATGAAGTGACAGTTAGGCTAATACTACCAGCTATTAATTTTGCTTGATAGATCCTTTGAGTCTTTTCTTTGATAGGTTTAGATGTTTCTTAGGGTTCCTACCTTCTGAGTGTTCTTGTTCAGGTGGTCCCCTTGGACTTTCCAATTAGTTTGCTGTACTTTGAGTATTTGAAACAACCATTTTCTGGCAAAAAATGGTGTTTTTTTTAGGAGCTCATTTTAACTGCTGCCATCTGACGATCAGCATTCTCTCTCTTTCATTCTCTCTCTCTCTCTCTCTCTCTACCTCTACCTCTCCCTCTCTCTCTCTCTCTCTCTCTCTCTCTCATTCTCTCTCTCTCTCTCTATCTCTCTCTCACTCTACCTCTACCTCTCTATCTCTCTAATTCAATTCAATTAAATTCAATTCAATTCAATTCAATTTTATTTATATAGCGCCATAACAATACAATTGTCTCTAGGCGCTTTACATAGCCCAGAGCCTGAACCCCCTTAGTGCAAGCACATTGGCAACACGGGCAAGAAAAAACTCCCTGTTAGTCAGGAAGGAACCTTAAGCAGAACCACGGCACATAAGGGGGGACCCATCTGCTACAAACAAGACCAGTTTAGTGGGTATACACTGTGCTCAAAGGTTTACTGTTACAGGGGTAAGGGGAGTAGGAACAGAGAAACATGTTGATGGTGGCAATATTATATATTGTATATAAATGCTAGCATAGGGTATGAGGTAGAGTAAGTGTACGGCAGTGCGGTGGTGGTGGGTGCAATTGGCAGAGGGTTTCTACGGGTAGACCGGGTGGAGAGATTACAGCAGCGTCCCATAGCGAAGATAGTCTGGATTAGGAGAAAAAGAAAAGGAACAGAGTGAGTGGGTAGAGTTTGGCTGTCCATATGCATAGTTGAGGAGTAGTGGGGGTGAGGAGCAATGTTTCCACTTCCATCAGCAATTGGAACATGCTACAAGGGAGAGAGAACATTTTAGTTAGTAGACATTTATTTCAGAAACAGATAAGGAGATACCTTTGGGTAGTAGATTTACAGTAGGCAATATGGCCATTTTATCAGTATTATTATAAGCATTAGCAATGTGATATGAGAGGAGAGGGAGGGAGAGAGAGAGCGAGAGAGAGAGGGAGAAGGGCTGCCTGGCTAGGTGTAAGGGAATATTATTTAATATATTATTTAGATTTTAGTCCAGTTTAGTTGATTAGGGGGGTATTACATGTGTTTAGATTTGTTTGGTTTATGTAATTTTGTCTTAAACTAGCATCTGTTTACCTATCTACCAAGTGGTCCATGGAAAGCATCACAGGATTGAGAGAACTAAGAGGTGCGCCACCGGGTCTGGCAGGACAGCCTCCCTGCCGTGTTAGGCATTGTCTCTCTCACCCGCTCAGCCCCTAGATTCTAGATGTATGTTTCGGTTTTTTGACCTTTAAGTACACCTTTCTAAAGTGCCCTCAATGTAGGTTTTGGTTTAATTTTGTCTCACACTAGCATCTGTTTACCTATCTACCAAGTGGTCCTATGGAAAAGCATCACAGGAATGAGGGATGAGAGGCGCGCCACCAAAATGGGCAGGGTAACCTCCATGCCGGGATTGGCCTTGTTGTCTCTCGCCCCTGCTCAGCCCCTAGGCTTAGTTGACGCAGTTACTTATGGCTATAGGATGCACTGAAGAGGAATGTCTTTAGTCTCGATTTGAATATCGGTAGGGTGTCTGCAACTCGAATGGAGGCAGGGAGATTGTTCCAGAGGAGGGGGGCCCGGTAGCTAAAGGCTCTGCCTCCTACTGTGGTTTTTGATATTCTTGGGATTACAAGGAGGCCAGCACTCTGGGAACGGAGCGGTCTTGGAGGGCAGTAGGGGACAACTAATTCCTTAAGGTAGTTTGGAGCCAGGTCATTTAGGGCTTTGTATGTTAGCAGGAGTACTTTGAAATCAATTCTACTTTTGACAGGGAGCCAATGCAGAGAGGCAAGTACAGGTGAGATGTGCTCATATTTTTTAGTTCTGGTGAGTGTACGGGCAGCAGCGTTCTGTATAAGTTGGAGGCTCTTTATTGAGTTGATGCTGCATCCGGACAGGAGAGCATTGCAGTAATCTAGTCGGGAAGTAATAAATGCGTGGATTAGTTTTTCTGCATCTTGGAGGGATAGGACTTTTCTAATTTTGGCAATATTGCGTAAATGGAAAAATGATGTCTTTGAGATCTGTTTTACGTGTGAGTCAAGTAGAAAGTCTTGGTTGATAGTTACCCCAAGGTTTTTGATGCTAGTATTGGGTGTTGGGATGCCATCGAGTGTGGATAGATGGCTAGATAGTGTCATTCTCAATTGATCGGGGCCTACCTCTCCCTCTCTCTCTCTCTCTCTCTCTCTCTCATTCTTTCTCCCTCTCTCTCTCACTCTCTCTCTCTCTCTCTCTCTCTCTCTCTCTCCTCTCTCAATTTTCAATTCAATTCAAAGAAGCTTTATTAGCATTAATCTTTTCAACACTATTGCCAAAGCTGATTCAATACATACATATTACATACACATACAGAAGGACAAATATAATGAACAGAGTTGATTAAAAATAAATAAATAATAAACAATAAACATAACAATAAACAATAAACATAGTTAGTTTGGCATTCTGTGGCCTTAATGGCTGTCCCTCAGGTTATGGCAGGCTGCCACATATCCGGCAGCTAGATTGGCTAAATCCCTGTCTTCCCCAAGTATGTATGTTAATTTTGCCTCGCCTGTGAGAGTTTGAAAGCCTGGGATGACCAGATTGAACCTATCAAATTAACCTTTTCTAATGGTTTCATATCCTCTGTCTCCACGGCCCCCAGACTGCATTGTGAGCATAGCCTCTCCTCTCTGGGCAGCCAGGTCTGCCTGTGTCTGCCTCTTTCAATGGCGAGGTGGTGCTCACTGAGTCTGTACATTGTCAAGGTTTTCCTGAATTTTGTGTCTTTTACTGTATTCAGGTAAGTAGCTGTTGAGTATTCACGTTTTAGGGTCAAATAACATTGTAATTTAGATTGTGTTTTGGTTGCTTCTTTCCAATAGGTAATATAATTTTCTTTTTCAGTGTTTGTAATTTGGTTGGGTCTAATTTTCCTGGCTACTGAGTCATTGTCCTGAGCCTCAGTGATGAGATTTGGTGCTAGGTCACTAAGTCTCAGGACAAGTTGGGTAAGGGGGCTCCTCCCTATATTCAGCTCTTGGCATTTCAGTGCTTGGTAGTGGAGTGAGTGGGGGTCGCTCATTTTTAAATGTTGCCAAAATTTGACAGCTCTTTTTTGAATATCAATAATTAGGGGGTATAGGCCTAATTCTGCCCTGCACGCATTGTTCGGTGTCTTCCTCTGTACCCGGAGGATGCTTTTGCAGAACTCTGCATGTAGGGCTTCGGTTGGATGTTTGAAAAGTCACCTTTTGTTGCTGGACCCCACACCTCACAGCCATACAGTGCAATTGGTTCAATTACTGATTTGAATATCTTAAGCCAAATTCGAATTGGTATATCTAATTTAATTGACCTTTTGATGGCATAGAATGCTCTTTTTGCCTTTTCTTTGAGTTCCTTCGCAGCCAAGCCAAATTTTCCTGTTGAGGTGAGGGTGATTCCTAAATAGGTGTAGTTGCATGTTTGATCAATTTTGGTGTTGCCTATTTTAAAGTTGTCAGTGTTTCCCTGTAGCCTGGAACGTTTTCTAAAGACAAGGACTTTGGTCTTTTTGGGATTAATTTTTAGGGCCCACGTCTGGCAAAAGTTTGCCACTTTGTCCATGTGGTGTTGCAAGCCTTCTTTGGATGGTGACAGCAGAACTAGGTCATCAGCATAAAGTAAACACTTGACCTCTGTGTCTTGCAGTGCAAGTCCTGGGCCTGCAGAGTGCTGTATTGTGTTTGCCAATTCATTTATGTAAATATTGAAAAGTGTTGGTGATAGTGGGCAGCCTTGTCTCACACCCCTTTCCTGGGAGAAGAATTCTGTGTGTTTATTCCCAATTCTAATTGCACATTTGTTGTTTGAGTACATTGTTTTTATTATTTTGAAAGATTTCCCCCCTATACCAGTTTCAAGAAGTTTGAAGAATAATCCATTGTGCCAAATTGAATCAAAAGGCTTTTTGGAAGTTTATAAAGCAAGCAAATATTTTTGTCTTGTTTTGGTGTACATATTTGTCTATCAAGGTATGTAGGGTGAAAATATGGTCTGATGTTCTACATTTTGGTAAGAATCCTATCTGGCTTCTACTGAGGGCATTGTGCTCGATAAGGAAGTTGATGATTCTCTGATTTAAGATACTACAAAATAACTTCCCCAGGTTACTGCTTACACAGATGCCCCTGTAATTATTGGGGTCAGATTTGTCTCCACTTTTGAATAGGGGTGTAATGAGTCCTTTGTTCCAGACGTCAGGGAAGTATCCGACACAATTTTAAAATAGCCAGACGGAGGTTGTGGCTTATGTTTGTGAACATTTCGTTGAGGATGCCATCAGGCCCACATGCCTTTTTCGGCTGTAGGCCTTGGAGTTTTTCTGTCAATTCTGTATCTGTGATTGGATAGTCTAGTGGGTTTTGATATTCATTAATTGTGTTCTCCATATCAATCATTTTTTGGTAGATTTCGGTTTGTTCTAGGTTCCTGCCACATTTGCTATAGAGATTTTCAAAGTGGCTTTTCCATAGCTCTCCATCTTGTATGGCAAGTTCCTCATGCTTCTTTTTGTTAAGTGTATTCCAATTTTTCCAGGAACTGTTTGAATCTATAGATTCTTCAATTTTCTTTAGCTGATTTTGGGTGAACTGTTCTCTCTTCTTTCTGAGTGTGTTTTTATATTTTTTGAGCTTGTTGAAATAATTAAGTCGTGTGTGTGTGTGTGTGTGTGTGTGTGTGTGTGTGTGTGTGTGTGTGTGCAGTAGTGTCTCCAGTTCAGCGCCTTGAGACAAGTTGATGGTTTTGGTGTTATAGAAATCAAATGTAGGAGCTAGTCACTCACACACTCTCACTCACACACACACACACACACACACACACACACACACACACACACCTCACTGGAGCAAGGAAAAACCACCTCTTCATAGGAGGGAACTTTGAGCAGAACCTTGGGTCATAAGGGGGGGCCCATCTGCTTGGAGCCAGAGAGGGGAGGGGGGGGAGGGGAGAAAGAGGGGGGGAGAGAGAGAGAGAGAGAGAGAGAGAGAGAGAGAGAGAGAGGGAGGAGAGAGGGAGGGATGAGAGAGGAAGGGAGGAGAGAGGGAGGGATGAGAGAGGGAGGGAGGAGAGAGGAAGGGAGGAGAGAGGGAGGGGGGAGAGAGGGAGGGAGGAGAGAGGTGTGTGTGTGTGTGTGCAGTAGTGTGTGTGTGTGTGTGTGTGTGTGTATGTGTGTGTGTGCAGTAGTGTGATGTGTGTGTGTGTGTGTGTGTGTGTCACTGTGTGTGTGTGTGTGTGTGTGTAGTAGTGTGTGTGTGTGTGTGTAGTAGTGTGTGTGTGTGTGTGTGCAGTATTGTGTATGTGTGTGTGTGTGTGTGTGTGTGTGTGTGAGTGTGTGTGTGTGTGTGTGTGTGTGTGAGTGTGTGTGTGTGTGCAGTAGTGTGTGTGTGTGTGTGTGTGTGTGCAGTAGTGTGTGTGTGTGTGTGTGAGTGTGTGTGTGTGCAGTAGTGTGTGTGTGTGTGTGTTTGTGTGTGCAGTAGTGTGTGTGTGTGTGTGTGTGTGTGTGTGTGTGTGAGTGTGTGTGTGTGCAGTAGTGTGTGTGTGTGTATGGCTACTGGGTTATATAACCTTAACCCAGACTGAAACTGAGCTGCTCTCTCTTTGGAGGCCCCTTGCTCACTTGTTCCCAGCATTTCTTGAATGGACACGATACATTCCTAATGTTCCTTGTTACATAACATGGTGTGTGTGTGTGTGTGCGTGTGAGTGAGTGTGTGTGCGTGTGTGTGTGTGTGTGTGTGTGTGTGTGTGTGTGTGTTCATGGGTAAGCAGCAGACTGGTGTCATTCTCTATTACTGTGAGGAGGCTATTGCATTACACCACCCTACCCCTACGTGTGTGAGAGAGTGTGTGTGTGTGTGTCCTAATGTGTGAGTGTGTGTGTGTGTGTGTGTGTGTGTGTGTGTGTGTGTGAGTTTGTGAGTGAGTCTGTGTGTGAGAATGAGAGTGTGTGTGTGTGTGTGTGTGTGTCCTAATGTGTGTGAGTGAGAGTTTGTGAGTGAGTCTGTGTGTGAGAATGAGAGTGTGTGTGTGTGTGTGAGAGAGTTTGTGAGTGAGTCTGTGTGTGAGAATGAGAGTGTCTGTGTGTGTGTGTGTGTGTGTGTGTGAGTGTGTGTGTGTGTGAGTGTGTGTGTGTGTGTGTGAGTGTGTGTGTGTGTGTGTGTGTGTGAGAGTGTGTGTGTTAGTACTGTTATGTGTCAATGTACAAACACTCCTGTATAATGCCAGATTGGTTTAACAGCTCTGATGATGTGTTCTGCAACATCCCTAACACCCCTGATGTTGTTTTTTTGGACAAGGTTAAAAGGGAGGTAGTAGTCCTTGAGGTAGCCTGTGTCTATGACCTCTATATGGACATAGCCTTCCTTGACAAGTTGACCAAATACCAGCCCATTGTTGCTAAGATGAGAGACCTAGGCTATACATGTAAGATGGTAGTTTTGATATTTGGAAGCCTGGGGCATGTCCATAAGCTTTCGGTCAGTGGGCTACGACTGGCAGGACTTAGTAAGAGACAATCAAAACAACTAGCAAAGTTCTGCTCTGTATCAGCTGCTATAGGTAGTCTTGCTGTTTGGCGTAGGAGATGTTTCTTGTACCCATGAGTCACTAAGCTGTATTCAACCTCTGAGAAATGTTTGAATCCTTTCTGTACAGAATATGATTGGTGGATTCAAATAAATAATTTAAATGTGTGTGTGAGTGACTGAGTGTGTTTGTGTGTGAGTGACTGAGTGTGTTTGTGTGTCACTGTGTCACATAACATGGCGTGTGTGTGTGTGAGTGCGTGTGCGCGTGCGTGTGCGTGTGTGTGTGTTATATTTCTTTTTTATTTTTGTAAATATGTTTATTGGTTTTCATTTTTTTACCACACAACTTCAAAGATACTTCAAACAAGCACACACATCAAAAACACAACACACAGATACAACAACATCGGCTCAGCTACACACATTCAATACAATGAAAATGATGAATAAAGAAAGAAAACAGATACACAGCAAAGTATTCTCTCTTACGACTTTTCAGAAAATCCCCGTAACATAATGTCAGACAGGTTGGGGTCCAAATAATTCAGATAAGGTTCCCAAACTTTATGAAATTGTTTAGATTTGGAATGTATCACACATGTCAGGTATTCTAGAGGTACTAAATCAAACAAAACATTATGCCAGCCCTTAACAGTTGGCTGTCTATCGCTTATCCACTGCAATAATATATTCTTCCTAGCTGCATATGTAAGAATACAGAAGAGCCTCTGGTTTTTTAACACTACATATCTAGCAGGGAGACCTAGAATAAGAGACATTGGATCCATCTTTGCAGTTTATGGCATGACCAAAGGCAATGGGTTAGAGTACTAATCTCTGTTTTACATTTAAGACACATTGGCGACAAAGTTTGATTAAAATGATGTCTGCGTTTAGGGGATTTTTTGCATTCTATGTCAAATCTTTAACTGTATAGATTTGGCTCGATTACAGACTGAAATTGATTTAGCGTAGACCCAAATATCGTCCCACTCATTGTCATTGATTGTAACAGAAAGTTCGCTCTCCCACTTTTCTTTAAGCTCTTGCAAAGCCACAGTTGCCAGAGTACGCATAGCTCCGTAGAGTAGACTGATAGACAATCTCCAAGGTGTTGCAAACAGTACTTTCTCAAGATGAGATGCACCAGGGTTATCAATTAGGGTTGTACTGAGCAATATATAATGTCTTATCTGTAAATTACGAAAGAAGCTCTGTCTGGGGATATTATATTTCTCAACCACTTGGTAAAATGACATTAATGTATTATCAGAAATCAGCATCAAGAAGTCCTGGTTGGAAATCGGGATTATTTAAAATAGGAGTGAAAACTGATCTTGACCTCCCCTCAAGTCTACGTGTTAGTCGCTAGGCCTTAATTGTGTTGAGAGTAACAATATTGTCACAGCATGACCTAACATTTTTAAAACTGTTTAACAAACAACAGGTTCATCAGTGGGTATTTTGATAGGGAGGTTTCCACATCCAGCCAGACAGAGGCTGTCTCATTTATGATCCAATCATATATATATCGCAAATGAGCACAAAGCTGGTACTTTCTCAAATTTGGTAAATCTAATCCATCTTCAGAGCTTGGCAGTTCTTTAGCTTTGGTCTACGTTTGCTCCATATAAATGCACTAAGCCAACCATTTAGTTTTTTCAAGACTCCATTTGAAAATAAAACTGGGATCATTTGGATAGGGTAAAGCAATCTAGGCAATATGTTCATCTTAATAAGAGCTATACCACCTAGCCAGGAGACTGGCAAAGAGTTCCAACGCTCCAAATCTAGCCTCACCTTCTCAAACAATGGAACAAAGTTAGCCTTATACATTTGCTCAAATGTAGGGGTTATGAATATACCTAAATAGATAAAGCCCCCTGGGGACCACTTAAAGGGGGAAAAAAAGGCAGTAGGTATTGAGCTTAGGCTCCCTAGCGGCATGGCCTCTGATTTTGTCAAATTCATTTTATATCCAGAAAATTTGCTAAATAAACCAACATCATCAAGTAACACAGGTATTGATGTTTCTGGACTTGAAATATAAATTAAGACATCGTCGGCATAAAGGCTTACCTTATGATGTACATTCTAGTCCAGTCTATTTGTAAGCCCTGGATGGAGGGTATTGTCCTTATGGCCTCTGCCAATGGTTCAATAACCATGGCAAACAAAAGGGGGGACAATGGGCAGCCCTGCCTTGTTCCTCTCTGCACAGGGAAACCGTCAGACCTCAGTCCATTAGCAAGAATGGCTGCTTGAGGATTATCGTACAAGACCTTGACCCATCTAATAAAATTATCCCCTAAACCAAATTTATCCAAGCAGTAAAACCAAATATGACCATTCAACTCGGTCAAAGGCCTTCTCTGCATCCAGAGAAAGCACTAAACCATCAACTTGTCTACGCTGGAAGACCTGAATAATAATTGAGAAGACGCCTAACATTGTTATAAGAGTTTCTCCCCTTTATGAAACCAGTTTGATCCTCTTTTATAATTTTAGGTAGGAGACGATCAAGGCGTATAGCCAAAATTTTTGCCAAGATCTTCCGGTCTACATTTCGCAGGGATATGGGCCTATAAGAGGCACAGGACTCTGGACATTTCCCCTTTTTCAGTATGAGTGATATATTTGCTTCTTTCAAGGTCGGGGGTAACTCTTTATTTGAGAAAGCATCATTAAACATGCTGACTAAAGGGTGAAAGGAATTATTTCTATATCCCAAATGTATCGGAGACTCAGTCAGATTGTGATGAAAAACCAAGTCCAGGTTTATTCTTTCAATGGTGCGTACCAGAGGAGGACAGAGAGTTAGATTTCACTGAGTGTGTTCCACCTAAATCTCTTTCACTGACTGTCTCTTGGAAATCACAGTCTTTTAACTTGGAAAGCAGGGGGGTGGATACCTAAATGCTAATTATTATCTGTCTCTAGTCAGGGGGGGGGGAGCTTTGACGGCTTTCTCACACCTCATGTAGGTCAGGAACAGAATACACATGAGAAGTTTAGAACAATCTCACAAAATCCAAATAACACTAAAATGACCACTAGGTCAGATATATTGAATTATTGCCTATGGAATATATTTATTAAACTAACTATCAAATGTCAGTCCCTTCAAGGGTCTACTAATACGCCTGAAAACTCTTTGTAAAATTCACTTATCCATCAGAACAGACGCATCCCTTGGCTGCTCAGAACTATAGAGATTATGATAAAATATCTTAAAGGTGTCATTTATAAGCTTATTATCATATATACGGCTGCCTTGAGCATCACAAAG
The DNA here is from genome assembly GCF_900700415.2 of Clupea harengus. Taxonomy (NCBI): domain Eukaryota; kingdom Metazoa; phylum Chordata; class Actinopteri; order Clupeiformes; family Clupeidae; genus Clupea; species Clupea harengus. Next base: position 1,319,333 of record NC_045170.1, on the reverse strand, counting down.
GGCTGCAATGGTTTGTGACTCTGCTCTTTTTTTGTGAGATATGCTAGGTATTTCCCAGGTTTATCCCCATGTTCATAACATTTTTGTCTAATAAATCTGACTTTGACTTCCTCATCTTGTGTTAAAAGATTGTCTAAGGTTGTTCTAATTGCAGATATTTCTGTCAAAATAGTGGGAGATGGGGACTCAACATAAGCATTTTCTTTAGTTTTAAGTTCAGCCATTAACAGATTCTGCTTTTCTCTTTTTTGCCTTTTTTTACTTGCTGAAAAGGAAATCATCAACCCCCTAGCTTATGATTTAGCAGTTTCCCATAGTAAGGCCGGGTTGTCTGTGGACCGAGTGTTAATGGAAATAAAGTACTGAAATTCAGTGGTAAAATGAGTAACAAATGGCTGATCTTTCAAGATGGATGTGTTCATTCTCCAGAACTTCACTCCACTATTTACACCCTTGATGGAGAGGTCCAAAATTACCTTGGCATGATCAGAAATCAAAATACTACCAATACAGCAAGACAAAACCCTGTGCATTGCGAGACCTGACAAGAAAAAGTAGTCAATCCTACTGTGAGAACCATGAGGTGCAGAAAAGAAAGTATACGTTTTATCTGAAGTGTGAATTGTTCTCCAAACATCAACAAATCCTAAGTCCTCACAAATAGAATGGAGTGCCTTAGCCTGTGGTGAAAGAGACATAGCTTTAGAAGGTAATTTATCAATAAGTGGGTTTAGTATGCAGTTAAAATCTCCACCTACAATGGCAATATCTGACTGAATCTCAGAAAAGTCCAAGAATACCTTAGTTATAAAGTCAGAGGGGTGAACAGGAGGGTAGTACATGTTACTAGCCTCAAGCCTAGGGGAACTTGGGCTAGTACAAACAGGTTCTTTACACTTAAGAAGTGAACAACAAAAGCAGGTGTCAAAAGCATTGAGTACCCTTTATTAAATATCCATAAAAACAGTCTACAATAAAAGACAGGCTATCATCATCAGTTGCCCAAAACCATGTGCAAATCACACTCTACCAACCATCACTAAACACACACACACACACACACACACACACACACACACACACACCACACACACACACACACACACACACACACACACACACACACAAACACCCTTCAACAAAGTAAAACTTCAATAACCAGTCTGCTTGTTGTTAGAACATACACACTTATTTGCAGTAGTTCAACCGAAAAGGAAAGGTTGGATTACCTTAAGAAGTGAAGAACAAAAACAGGTGTCAAAAGCATGGAGTTCAAACACAAGCTCCCACATTCCTTCTCTTATCCCTGCCTTGCCGAGTGCCTTCAATGACCCCTCGCTGCTCCCTAGTGGACTGGAGTTAACCAGGCATGATTGAGTGCATTCGTGCCTGTGTGTGTATGTGTGTATGGGCGTGCGGCACTACTGATAGCCCGTTACATACACATTCAGTATAGATATAACTGTACCTTGCAAGATGCCCTTTACAATAACATATCGGCCACTTTTATCTTTAATACAGTCCAGCAATGAAAACTGCAAGTTTCTTCTCACTAATATAGCCACTCCTCTACTTCTTGAGGTGAATGAGGAAAAAAACACCTGACTAACACCTTCCTTCTGCAATTTGAGATTCTCTTCATCATCCAAGTGCATTTCTTGCAGGAGAGCAATATCAATATGCCCTTTTTTCAAAAAACGCAGCACTTTTCTTCTTTTAACAGGACTATGAACCCCTTTTATGTTCCATGTACATAGACGTAACTTATTACTCGCCATATAGGCCTACTTTATCCATTATGTAGAGAGAGCATGCTGATAACATGAATCCTAAAACATATAATACGACATGTGCAGTCACTGAGCCAAGAGAAGAAAAACAAAAAAAGTAATGTGAACAAGAACTACTATACAAAAATAAACAAATTAAACTTAAATTTTCAAGGGGGTTGTCCCTGCTACCTAACCATGGGGCGACAATGGTACAGGAGGTAGAGAAGTCATTTACTAATCAAAAGGTTTAGTAATCAGAAGGTTGTTAGTTCAATTCCCTGTCGAAGCGTCCTTGAGCAAGACACTGAACCCCTAATTGCTCCTAATGTGCAGTGTGCCATCAGTGTAAATGTAAAAATCTTTGAATAAAAGCGTCTGCTAAATGACTAAATGTAAATCTAACCTGCAGGGAGTTCCAAACATCGCCCACGGCAAGACTAAAGAGCTTGCCACCCAATCTTCATTCCTCATCACCATCATCAAAAAAAACCAACAACAACACGTCAGCCTACTCACAGTGGCTATACTTGTCAAATAGAATATAAAGTCTATGTATAGATATAGGTATACACATACCGCATGAATCTTCAAAAATCAGTGTCTGAGTCCAGTCTTCAGTCTGGCATACCTTTGCGTCCTTCTTCTAATGACTCTGCGAGTAATGCGGCATCTTTCGGAGAGTCGAATCTCTTCTGCTCACCATCGACTGTCACCCTTAAAATAGCCGGATAGAGGAATGCATAGATCACGTTCATTTTCCTTATTCAGGTCTTCGTGTCATCAAATGCCTTACGCCGCCGAACCACTTCTGCCGAGTAGTCATTGAAGAAGGAGACTTTGGGCTTTCTGGCTGTAGCATCATCTTGATCTCGAGATCCGAGCCGCCGCGCCGCATCCATTACTCGCTGTTTGTCTTGAAAGTTGTGAAACTTCAGTATAAATGGTCTTGGACGCTGGTTCTGACTGGGTTTCGGTGCCAATGATCTGTGAGCCCTGTCAAGCTTTAAACGACCATCTTTCA
>NC_045170.1:1309040-1311540 GCF_900700415.2 Clupea harengus | reverse complement strand
GGGTGTTTCAGGGTTATCAGGTGGGTTAGCAGATGGGTTAGCAGATGGGTTAGCAGATGGGTTATCAGAGGGGTTATCAGAGGGGTTATCAGAGTCTATGTCATCCTCTGGTGCTTCTTCTGCTTCTTCTGCTTCTTCTGCATCCTTCGCAGCTACACTGCCAGCGTTTTTGTTTTTAAAGGCATGAACGGCTGAATAAGTCTCTTTTAGTGGAATTTTATCCACATATTCCTTACAGTTGCTGAGCTGCTCTATAACTTCATGACACTTTGTTTTTTTGGTAATGCACTTCTCTATGGCTTTTTTTACCTTATCAGCCTTGGTGTGAGCCCCTTTGACCTGTCTGGCTGCAGCCACAGTAATGCCCACTGTTTTCACCTCAATAAATGTTTCAGATAAAAAGTGAGTGTTTCGATACGTTTGCTTTTCATGTTTGGGGTTTTGGAAGGCAACAACTATCCAGTTATACCTGTCAAACATTTTTTCCAAAAACAACCTGATTGTCTTTGCTAATGGTTTCTTTTTTTGTTCGATTTTAGTAATCTGCTCCTGAATGTCCAGTTTAATGTATTTATCAGCATCAGAAATGCATTTTTTGTGAATGTCGAACATTACTACTGCAGAATCATATGCGTTTTCAGCTAGCTCACTTACTCGGTCAATCTTTTTGAGGCCATATATGAAATGACTGACGGTGTTGGCCTTGTGTACAAGACTATAAATCAGCATAGTGAAGTCTTTGATCTTCTTTTCATGACATCTAACATGGGCACTCAGTAGTCCTCCAAACTCAGTCCCGAAAGAAACTTTGTTATCTTTCTTTTTAAAAGCTTGAAGCATCTCTTTAGTGTCGCGTGCAATAAACTCATAGTTTTTTTTGAAATTCTTTTCAAGAGTATCCCTTTTTTCTTTGTCTGAGTTAGTACACTCAATCAGATGATTTTTTAAAGCCTCCCAGGCTACCACGAATTTCTTCTCATATGCATAGTAACTGGTTGCCCAGATATCCCATTTAGTCTCCAGTTGTTGTTTGTCAAGCTTTACATTTAGATTTTCAAATTCTTTCTTGATCAATTCAGTTTCATCTCTAGGATTGGCTAACGAAGCTGCTGCTGCAAAATGAAAAATAAGATTCATATAAGGTCCAGCAACCGGTATGAGCCCAATAAAAGGTCCCACTGCCTTTCCAACCTTCTCAATGTAATCTACAGCAGTAAAGAAACGCTCTGTCTTTTTGCCCCTCTTCTGTAGAGAGTGGGCGCCCGGCTGGCTGGAGAGCGACGGATCACCCAGGCTGGAGAGGAGGAGGGAGGACGACATCATCAGCAGGAACAGCAGGCCAGCAGACGCCATGACTGACAACACAGAACACACACAGTAACACATTCATTCATATTTATTCAGCCATATTCATTGATTAATATTCATTCAGCCTTATTCATTCACATTCATTCATTAATGTTTCATTCATATACACAGCAACACATTCATTCATATTCACTCATTAATATTCACTTAGCCATATTCATTGATTAATATTCATTCAGCCTTATTCATTCACATTCATTCATTAATGTTTCATTCATATACACAGCAACACATTCATTCATATTCATTCAGCCATATTCATTCTTTCATTCACATTTCTGCGTTTATGTTTCATTCATATGCCATTCTTTTGTCCAGCTGTATTAACTTAGATTTAAAAGCCTGTCCAGGGATGGGGTCAGGGTTAGGTTAATAACCTGAGGATTATCAGTGTAAATTAAGATCAGGGTTAGGTTAATAACCTGAGGATTATCAGTGTAAATAAACTTCACTTAAACCTGTATAGGTTTCAGCTGTTGCATTGCTTATCTGTACTTACAGTATCTAGTTTAGAGCTAAATAGCTCCTTCAATAAATAAATGTTAGTCAAAGAATCAGACACTACAGACCTGGAAAGAGGCTGGTGAGCTGGATACCGGTCCAAAGGTTGGTGTTGATTGGTCCGCAGGTAGGATACTGGCCCAAAGGTTGGTGTTGATTGGTCAGCAGGTAGGATACTGGCCCAAAGGTTGGTGTTGATTGGTCCGCAGGTAGGATACTGGCCCAAAGGCTGGTGTTGATTGGTCCGCAGGTAGGATACTGGCCCAAAGGCTGGTGTTGATTGGTCAGCAGGTAGGATACTGGCCCAAAGGTTGGTGTTGATTGGTCCGCAGGTAGGATACTGGCCCAAAGGCTGGTGTTGATTGGTCCGCAGGTAGGATACTGGCCCAAAGGCTGGTGTTGATTGGTCAGCAGGTAGGCTGAATCTTGAGGTTGTTGGAGTCTTGGAGGAGGCCTCTGATCTCTGAGCTGACAGGACAGGACCAGTCATTTTATAGGGAGCTGATTGGCCACACCTCCCCTTCAACCAAATGATTTTCATCCATTTTAGGGCAGGGTTAGGGTTAGGTTAGTTTAGAGCAGGTTATCACTGTTGTATATATGTGTGTGTGTGTGTGTGTGTGTGTGTGTG
>NC_045170.1:1304040-1306540 GCF_900700415.2 Clupea harengus | reverse complement strand
GACCCTAACCTACACAAACACTCCTTACCCTAACCTTGACCCCAGCCTACACGAAAACTCCAACACAGTTACAATGTTTTATTTGGAATCTGTCTCCTCCCCAGCATCTATCTTCCCAGCATGCTGAGTGAAATTACTCAATATCTGGTGGGATTCTGAATGGTGATCTTATTAAGAGGTAGATGGTAAATAATTACTAATAAAAATAATAAAAAATAAAACTAATTTCTGTAAGAAATGATATGTTGAAAGTCTTAAACTCATTAACTCCAAGTATGTACTCATGCTGACCAAGCACACACACACACACACACACACACACACACGGACAGATGCAAATGTAAAATTCAAATGCATAACTGAACGCCAAGTCAAAGTCTTACTATCGGTATCTTTTGCCGCTATATTCAAATTTCAAACACCTTAATTGTTCTACTTAAGTCGGCCATTGTGAGGTGCTTTTGTTAAGGTTCAAGGTAACCACACACACACACTCACTCTCTCTTTTTATCTCTCTCACACACACACTCACTCTCTCTTTTTATCTCTCTCACACACACAATTACTCACACACAAACTTACTCACTCTCTCTCTCACACACACACCACAAAATGGCACAAGACAAAATGGCAAAGATTCTGACACAAAAATATTTATTGCAGTCATTTTTCCACATTGGATTGGATACTGTAAGAAGTAAAAATGACAGGTTTCAAGATACAGTAAAAAGGTCAAATCTGTTCTGCAGTGAACAGTCTCCCCCTGCCACCAGTGTGAGCCAGTGTGCACCTCAGCAAGGACTAGGATGAGGACAAGGAAGAGGCCATGGTAGAAATAGAGGGGCCCCTGTCAGGGGACGTGGCGTTCGTGTAAGATGCTCTAATGAAATTAGGGCAACAGTCATTGATCACGTAGTCAATCATGACCTCTCCATGAGAGAGGCTGGCCAAGGGGTTCAGCCAAACCTGAGCCATCATACTGTGGCATCAATCTTTTGTACGTTCGGCAATGACAATGACACTTTGATGGCCTTTACAGTCAATTTACTGTACTGTGTTTCATTGTATTTGCACTCTTGGCAACAACCATTTCTATACTTTTGTAAAGTGTGTTGCCACAATACAATGTAGTACTGTAGTTTCACTAAAGTAATTTACAACATATAAGGTAGAATTCTGATTACTGTATATTTACAGTATTTATAGCCTATTGCACTATTTTTGGTGGCGGCCTTCTCGATCCATGCTTGGTATAAATAATGTAAATATACAGTAATCAGAATTCTACCGTATATGTTGTAAATGACTTTAGTGAAACTACAGTACTACATTGTATTGTGGCAACACACTTCACAAAAGTATAGAAATGGTTGTTGCCAAGAGTGCAAATACAATGAAACACAGTACAGTAAATTGACTGTAAATGCCAGCAAAGTGTCATTGTCATTGCCGAACGTATAAACAATTGATGTGACAGTATGACGGCTCAGCCTCTCTCATGGAGAGGTCATGATTGACTACGTGATCAATGACTGTTGCCCTAATTTCATTAGAGCATCTTACATGAATGCCACACAGGGGCCCCTCTATTTCTACTATGGCTGAGGTACACACTGGCCCACACTGGTGGCAGGGGGAGACTGTTCACTGCAGAACAGATTTACCTTTTTACTGTATCTTGAAACCTGTCATTTTGACTTCTTACAGTATCCAATCTAATGTGGAAAAATGACTGCAATAAATATTTTTGTGTCAGAATCTTTGCCATTCTGTACACAGTAGAACAAATGTAAAATCAATGGTGTTGACAGGTCCTTGTTTAGAATATCTTTTACAGTATTTAGCAATACAAAAACAGAACTACAATATTTTATGTATACAAATTATCAGATTTCAAATACTTTCTGACAGTATATTGTCAAGAGTGCTCAGTACAAAACCCAAATTGTAGTATGTTGTCAGTGGTAAAATAGTCAATGCTGTGAGGGTGTTGCACAAAAGTTGAAGTGATGGATTCAGAGGTTGATATTGATAGCTGTAGTTTGAATTTTCTTATCCATTGTTAAATAAATGAGAAAACGTACATTTTCAATTGAGCACAAATTGTAGGTTTTGATGGAAATGTTTGGTTTTGATGGGTGTGTGATGAGTTTTGAGAAGGTGGTGTCATTCTGCAAACATCAAATAGTGTTTTGATTATTTCATCTTCTGGTATGGGCTGTGTGTGAGCTGTTTTGAAAAAGTAAACAGTGATTGGAAAAATGTGCCAAAGCAATCGAGAAAAACTGTAAATACTATAAAAGATATTCTAAACAAGGACCTGTCAACACCATTTATTTACATTTGTTCTACATTTGTTCTACTGTGTACAAAATGGCAAAGATTCTGACACAAAAATATTTATTGCAGTCATTTTTCCACATTACATGTATATACTGTAAGAAGTCAAAATGACAGGTTTCAATTTAAAAACATTCTCCCCCTGCCACCAGTGTGGACC
>NC_045170.1:1294040-1299040 GCF_900700415.2 Clupea harengus | reverse complement strand
CTGCTTTCATTTCCCACAGGAATCTCTAAGAGTAACCCTGTGGATGCAGTGCTGTGAAAGAGATGTTAGTAGGGATACCATAACCCTCTTCATCTTCATCATCATCACCCTCTTCATCATCATCACCATCATCATCATCTTCATCTTCATCATCATCACCATAACCTTCCTCCTCCTCATCATCATCATCATCATCATAACCCTCATCATCATCATCATCATCATCATCATCACCATCATCATCATCACCATCATCATCATCATCATCATAACCCTCATCATCATCTTCATCTTCATCATCATCATCATCATAACCCTCATCATCATCTTCATCTTCATCATCTTCATCATCATCATCATCATCATCATCGTCATCATCATCGTCATCATCATCACACACACACACACCTCTGTTCATCATCATCATCATGATCTTCATCACCATCATCTTCATCACCATCATTATCATCATCATCATCATCATCATCATCATCATCATCATCACCATCATCATCATCATCATCATCACCCTCATCATCATCATCATCATCATCATCAGAGGGACACCATAACCCTCCTCTTCATCATCATCATCATCATCTTCATCATAGATATGTTCTGCCCATTGCACATCCACACATGTGTAGGCAGTAATATTTACTGTTTACTATAATTTCTGTTTACTAAATGTTATTCTTACCCTAACCCTGATCCAGGGAGACACCTGACCACCTGACCATTCAGCCCATACAAGCGCGCACACACACACACACACACACACACACACACACATACACACACACACACTGGACACACACACTGGACACACACACACACACACACACACACACACTTATACACACACACACACACACACACACACACTCATTCAGCCAAGATTCAAATGGTGTCCAATGGTGAGCTGGGTCATTGGGCTCCATGTTTGCCATGTTAGAGGGGTTATCTCTAACAGAAAGTTATGATTTGAGAGAAAATGTTGTTTAAACTTGATGGTGGCTTACTGTCTAATGGTAAGTGTGGGGCGAGACTCAAGAGAGGCACACAGATGCAGGCTTCTTCTATTCTTATGTCTTTGTAGCCCTTTCCTCAAAGTTATTTCTGTATTGTATTGTATTGTATTCTGTATTTAATTATAATTATAATTTAATTTTTTTGCACTATATCTGAGTTATGTTTCTTTGATGTCTATTTTTATGTGCATGTAATTTCTTTGTGCATATTATGTATTTGCTGTAAAGCACTTTGAGCTGCATTCTTTTGCATGAAAGGTGCTATATAAATAAAGTTTTATTATTATTATTATTATTATTGGGTCTGAGGCTGTTTGTTTAAACACTACAGATTAAATCACTTTTTTACGTTTTTCTATCCGCATCTCTTTTCTTGAAAATGTCTGTGATGTGATTGAACATTGCCCCAGGATACTTGTACCCGGGGGGACTTAAAAGACGAGTATTCTGCCAGATTGTCACCCAGAAAAACGACGGGCTTGCGGATTATCACATGCCAGTCAGTGATTTTGCGGTTAGTGTTGATACGTCTGACAGGCTCCTCACATAAGGGCCCTAACGGCCTACACTCTCTTAGATAGATAGATAGATGGATACTTTATTAATCCCGAGGGAAATTTAGGGATTCTTCTACTCTGCACTGGGGTCTTTTGTCTCCCACCAGGGCTGTTTACAGTTGGCTTGTTGGCTTGTGGCTCGAGCCTGACAAGGAGGAGATTCAGAAAAGGTTAGGGTTAGGGTCAGGAGAAAAGGTTAGGGTTAGGGTCAGGAGAAAAGGGGATGTCCCGTATCAGGATAAGATCCCTCAATGGAACATCACGGGCATAGGCACTGACGCCATCTGGTGGCCATTCCTGGTACCACTCTAATTATAGTATTCTCTTTTTTTTAGTTCATCTTGTGAAGCCTTGATTAAAAAAGATAAGGTGTTGGTATATAGTGGTGGAATGTATTCCTTATTGTGGATACTGTGTGTGAGTGTGTGTGTGTGTGTGTGTGTGTGTGTGTGTGTGTGTGTGAGTGTGTGTGTGTGTGTGTGTGTGTGTGTGTGTGTGTGTGTGTGTGTGTGTGTGTGTGTGTGAGTGTGTGTGTGTGTGTGTGTGTGTGTGTGTGTGTGTGTGTGTGTGAGTGTTCTCTGGGGAAGTAGAGTCCCACTGTCCTGTTATTGAGGAAGAGTTGAATGAATTAGGAATGAAAAGATCAAGCCTAGGGTTAGTGTTAGACAAAGAAAGAAATAAGGAAATAAAAAACAAGTGAGTGGGTTTAAAAAAAAAAGTTTTAAGCCTAACATAAATGGCAAGGGTTAGGGGTTATGTTTAGAGGAAGGAATGTCCCATCTCAGGATAGGATCCTTCACCTGACGTGGACTCTCATTCCGCCCCCACACCTCAAGCCTGTGTTTTGTTAACACACACTACATTGCACACTGCACATTGCACATCCACTTTTCCACTCCTGCCCTGCTTTTTGTATTGTAGTACTTATTGTGTTTGTGTAGTACTTACTGTGTTTGTATGTTTTTATGTTTACTGTATGCACCTATACATCAGAACAAATTCCAGGTAGGTGTAAACCTACTTGGCAATAAATACTATTCTGATTCTGATTCTGATTCAAATGGAACATCCCAGGGCATACGCACAGACGCCATCTAGTGGCCTCTCCAAGTATCACTCTACTTTTGTTTTTTTATAGTTAAAATGTTTGTCTCATCCCGTGAAATTTAAGAAATGTAAATTGGCAAATAAGAAAAAGAAAAAGAGTTGAACTGGTGGTGGAATGTATTGATCAGGATATTCATTATTACGGATACTATCCTGTTATTGCGAAAGGAAAAGAAACAAAACATTCTTTAAATTAGTTGAGAATATGAAAATGTCCGGTTATGGTCAGGGAGTTAAAGGGAAAGGCCCGTAAGGGGACAGAATAGGAGGGGTTCATTTTGTTTTTTAAGGCATAAAAGGCAGGGTTAGGGTTAGGTTAGAACCGTTCCATTGGAATGGGACAGTTAGGTTGGGAAAGGGCTAGGGCTAGTTTTCATACTCTTGTAAGGTAACAGAATAAAAGGATTGGTAAAAAGTGCTATGGCGGATAAATGAAGTGCTGAAAGGTGAAGAAAGAGAAGAATATCATAGGTATGGGTGGAAAGCTAAACAGATTTCCCGTGAGAACACCACTGTTATACACCATTATATAACAGACCTCTATGTTAGCTCTGACGTTAGTTGCGGTTGCGTGATTCTAGCAAAGAACTCGAGGAAATGCCTGTCTGATGATGATGTCGGTTTATACTATGTACCAGACCTCGAGCACACACAACACGCTACGATGGAGAGAGAGAAGGAGAGATTAGGAGGTCTGATCCATAGTGTAGGTTGTCTTCTGGTTGGTCTTGTCTCCACAGGCCGCGATGTCTCCTCAATTCTCCTTGCTCCGTTCTCTCACCGGTCGTAGCGGTCGGTGTCTCTATGGCATCCTTTCTTCAACACAACACACTCAGTATACAAATTACATTTCAGTTATAGTCAATAGAATACACAACTTAGCATAATGGGTGTGTCTGTGGTCTGGTTGGGTACATGCTGGGCTACCTATATATGAAAAGATGTGAATGTCAGCAGACAGGAAGGGTCTTGCTGACCATTAGTGTGTTAATGAAGGTGGCGAGAATGTGACACATTCTTGTGGGGGAGGAATTCATATGAGTTGAAAGTATATGAAAAACGCCCAAATCTAACAATCTCCCCATCTGATCATAAATCAAAATACATTAGGATCAAAATAAAAACCTAAAAAAACCATAATGAACATAATCAGACATAGTGATCAAACAATCCAACATTGTTACAAAATTTCAACAAACACCATGTGTTCCCATAGTGTAGTGGTAAAAGGTTTAAAACAGAACACATGTTCCTATAGTGTATCAATCTTCAAGATCTGGTGTCTCTTGAAACCAATATTCCATGTCCTTTTATCTTCACAGGTGAAATCGAAAATCCCATTATTTGCTTGGGTAAAATTATTTCACGGCCCTGTTTTTTGCACAGCGACCCCCGCCTTCCGCGAGCTGTGAATGGCGACCATGCATTTCTGGTTCATCAGTTTCTGTTGGTCAAGTCTTTGAATGTTGTGTCGTCACTGCTGTCCAACGGGTGAGGTGAATCTGGACAGCGGTGGTGGCTTGGTCAATGCAGCGGGTCAATAGTTTGTGCGTTCCAGTTCCCCTCATGCTGCTCCTTGGACTGTTGTTCTGTAAAAAAAGAGAGAAAACTGCGGCAGCATCACTTAGAAAAAACTATTTTGAAAAAACATAACACTGAACATTAAAACTGCCTTAATACTAGGGCTCTGACCTATATCATCAACCCATATCTCATAATCATGTCCGTAATCAAGTCCATCATCTAAATTCCCATCTAATCATCATATCATTGCTAAAAGCAATGAAATGATTAACACAAAAGAGCATGACTTGATTTTAGCCGTAGTCAAGTTGTTTCCCTCTTGCGCTCCACCAGAGGTGGTTGTTCTGGGGCCATGCATTGTGTGCTGTGGGTGACGTCAGTTCTCCCTGTACCATGACTGCAGCAGAAGCAAGTGACAATACTGTGCGTGGTCTCTTAGACTTACACAAAGTATGTTCCCCATCACGTGGCTCTGGATTTCTCCTCACCAATGGGGCTATCTGCACGGCTCTTGTCATTTCTGTACAGTATTGACTCTCAACTGGTCTAGCATTCAACTTATGTTCATGCTCCAGGAGGTCACACTCTTGGCCCTCCAAACCTACAATTCTCTTTACAACTTTCTCAGCTAAAGCATCGCCTATAGCTTCCACTAACTCTCGTTCTATGTGTGTTTTGACCACTGACCCCAACGGCGCCACAGTTTCCTGTGCCTTCTCTATCATCCCATCACAGTAACCTGGCACTGCCCACTCAACATGGCACAGCCCACTCTCAACTG
>NC_045170.1:1290176-1293540 GCF_900700415.2 Clupea harengus | reverse complement strand
CCTCTCCCTCTCTCTCCTCTCCTCTCAATCTCATCTCTCTCCTCTCCCCCTCTCTCTCTCATCCCCTCCCTCCTCTCCTCTCATCCTCCCTCTCTCCTCTCATCCCCTCCCCTCCTCTCATCTCATCTCATCTCCTCTCTCCTCTCCTCTCCTCTCTCTCTCCTCTCCTCTCCTCCTCTCCTCTCCTCTCCTCTCATCTCATCTCATCCTCTCCTCTCCTCTCCTCTCCTCTCTCCTCCTCTCTTCTCCTCTCTCCTCTCCTCTCCTCTCCTCCTCTCCTCTCCTCTCTCCTCCTCTCCTCTCATCTCATCTCCTCTCCTCTCCTCTCCTCTCCTCCTCTCCTCTCCTCCTCTCCTCTCCTCTCTCTCTCCTCATCTCCTCTCCTCTCCTCTCCTCATCTCATCTCATCTCATCTCTCCTCTGGCTCATCTCATGTGGCTTGTCTCGTCTCGTGCGACGTTAAGATGCCGTGGTGATGTTGCTCACTCTGACATTTATCCTGTCCTACTGGGTCAGCAGTTTACACATCAGAGACACACACACATCTATTCAAATCACAGACACACACACATCCATTCAGATCACAGACACACACACATCCATTCAAATCACAGAGACACACACACATTCATTCAAATCACAGACACACACACATCCATTCAAATCACAGAGACACACACACATCCATTCAAATCACAGACACACACACCCATTCAAATCACAGAGAGACACACACACACACACACACACACACACATCCATTCAGATCAGAGACACACACACATCCACACACACATCCACACACACATCCTTTCAAATCAGAGAGACACACACATCCATTCAAATCACAGAGACACACATCCACACACATCCACACACACATCCATTCAAATCAGAGACACACACATCCATTCAAATCACAGACACACACATCCAATCAAATCACAGACACACACACATCCATTCAAATCAGAGAGACACACACATCCATTCAGATCACACACACACACACATCCATTCAAATCACAGAGACACAGAGAGAGAGAGAGAGAGAGGGAGGGTGCATGTGTTGGTGATGTGTATTTGTGTGCTGAAATATATGTGTATGATACTAAAATGGAGTGTGTATTTCTGTTTTGTTTATGGCTTAAATGTTGACAGTACGTGTGTGTGTGTGTGTGTGTGTGTGTGAGTGTGTGTGTGAGAGTGTGAGTGTGTGTGTGTGTGTGTGTGTGTGTTTGTGTGTGTGCATGTGTGTGTGTGTGTGTGTGTGTGTGTGTGTGTGTGTGTCTGTGTCTGTGTGTGTGTGTGTGTGTGTGTGTGTGTGTTTGTGTGTGTGTTTGTGTGTGTGCATGTGTGTGTGTGTGTGTGGTGTGTGTGTGTGTGTGTGTGTGTGAGAGAGAGAAGGAGAGAGGGAGAGGAAGAGTAGGGAGGGCCTGCTAGAGTGAGTCAGTCTCGTTCTGTCACGCTAACAGATTGAAATGTTTAAGTGTTTCCATGGCGACGGCAAAGAAAACAATCACTTTCTGAGAGTTCCTCAGTACTGCCTGAAGAGAACAAGGACTATAAACAGTGTGTGTGTGTGTGTGTGTGTGTGTGTGTGTGTGAGTGCGTGTGTGTGTATGTGTGTGTGTGTGTGTGTGTGTGTGAGTGTGTGTGTATGTGAGTGTGTGAGTGTGTGTGTGTGTGTGTGTGTGAGTGTGTGTGTGAGTGTGAGTGTGAGTGTGTGTGTGTGTGTGTGTGTGTGTGTGTGTGTGTGGGGGTGTGAGTGTGTTTGTGTGTGTGAGTGTGTGTGAGGGTTTGGTGTTCAGTCACACACACACACACACACACCTCTCCTTCACTCTCTCTCTCTCTCACACACACACACACACACACCTCTCCTTCACTCTCTCTCTCTCTCACACACACACATACACACCCCTCTCCTTCACTAACACACACACCTCACCACGATGAGTCCTCAGCACTGTATGTTTTTGTCAGAGTGACCCCGGTCTAAGTGTGTGTGTGTGTGTGTGAGAGAGTGATCTAAGTCTGCTGATGAAAGAATGTCTCTATCAATACAGTACAGAGCCACACACACACACACACACACACACACACTCAAAAACACACACACACACACACACACACACACACACACACACAATCACACATACTCACACTTGTTGATCAGGACTAGATGAGGGTAAGATGTGTGTGTGTGTGTGTGTGTGTGTAGGGTTAGGACTAGATGAGGGTAAGGTGTGTGTGTGTGTGTGTGTGTATGTGTGTGTGTGTGTGTGTGTGTGTGTGTGTATGTGTGTGTATGTGTGTGTAGGGTTAGGACTAGATGAGGGCAGGGCCGGCGATTGCTATAGGCGTGAGCGTGTCAGCTACGTGACATTCGCAGAAATGAAGCGGTCAAAACCATCTGGAGCACAGGGACGAAAACGAAGAAAGGAAGAAGAGGAAAAGAAAGCCAAGTATAGAGGTAAGTCTTCTCATCTCAGCCATTAAGGTGTCAAACGAAATACATGTAGTATTGTGCATCACCTAATATTGGACGTTTCATTGCTGTCACTTAGGCTAGCTATAGCTAGCTAGCGACTGTTATTTTGCTAATTTGCTACGTAGGCTATTACTAGCAAACGTAGCTTCACTGATAACCTACATGGATGTAAATGTCAAAAGACCAGTATCTGGATAACGTATGCTAGTTATGAAAAGTACAGTTGCTTTCTACATTCATTATAAATGGCATAAGTTCTGTTTAGTGAATTCACAACTAGCAGGTGCATACACACAGTAACCATTTTGGGGATAGTGGTGGTGTTCACCCTTCTGTACAGTTCCTCCCAGGAATATACTAAAATTTTTGTTTATTTTTGTTTTAAATTGGCCAGATGCACAGGCAATTTTTGCAGAGGCCGCTGTAGAAAGGACGCCTGATTCGCCTCCCTCTGAACTTTGTAAGTAGCCTACACAACTAGTACTACTGTTGCTGTTTTTGTTATTGTTATTATTATTAGCAATTATTACTTTAATAATCACATCACATTAATACTACTAATTGTAATCAGTAGCCTAGTATTATTTAGCCTTGTGGCAGTAATTGTAATATATCTACTACAAGTTACATGGTCAGATCAAATGTATTTGTACAATGCAACTATGTGGTAGGATGATAGAAATGACCAAATGCAACTGTGTAACGAACAGCATGGATGAACTCTGTGTTTAAATACAGCTGCAGGAGAAGGGACATCCAGTAGTACTCAAGGGGGCCAGGAACACACAGCCTGCATCAGGTGAGTCTATTTAATAGTATTTATTCAAGCCACATCCATACTTTAAAGTACAATAGAAACATGTTAGCATG
>NC_045170.1:1262676-1275176 GCF_900700415.2 Clupea harengus | reverse complement strand
TCAAATGATGTGATAACACAATACAACTACTATGCCTACCTGGCCTTAGTTAAATCAACCACATATCCTCCATATGAATTGCTGTGCAATCTGATAACCAACATATTTAGCTAGACGGATAGTTTGAGAGTTGAAAGAAGTGCCAATGATAATAACAATTGCATAAATAGACAAGGATATGTAAACCAATCACATATTCATTTATTTTTTCTTGATTAATGTCATGCGTGGCCTGTCCTATAGTCCATTCTGCAATGCGTTTACTAGCTAGTTATCGATAGCTAGTATAACGTAGCTAGCAATCGATAGCTAGTATAACTTAGCTATGCTACCTCATAGTTAGCTAACGTTAGCTAGCTAAACGTTTTGGAACTCATTTGCCAAGCCAAACAGGTGGTTTCAATCGAAAATGACTAGCTAGTTATACAAGCTGACACAACCTATACACTCGACTGCACCTTTGAAGTTAACTTAGCGTTGGCTAATATATTCTAATAACTAGTTAACATTAGCTAATTATCATTGACAGTTTCTAGCTAATTTACCTTGGCATAAATGGCAGGGTTGTCTTGTGCTCTTTCAGGTGCCTCTTGTTGTGTTCTTCCCACCTATTTTGAAGCCACAAGGTTTCTCTCCGGTTATTGCGGTGCATTGTGTTTTATTTTCTGTCAAGTTAATTAAAGACTGTCCAGATATCTATTCTTATTTTTCTTCCAGTACCGAGTGCTTGAACTTCAGCCATCATAACGTCTGTTAGGGCGTCACTTGCATGTCGGGGCATCTCAGGGAGTGGAGGAGGCATAGATACAGGACCGGGCAACATTCAACCAATGATGTGCATACAAGTTTAGAAAAAACAAAACAATTGTGACTTAGTCAACCACCAACATTTTCGTCTCGTCTCGTCAACGAAAGTTAAAATAGATTTAGTCATAGTTTTTATTTATAAAGATCCGTTTTCGTCACGTCTTAGTCTCGTCTTAGTCCCGGGAAAAAGGTTGTTAACGAATATTTTTCGTCATAGTTTTCGTCAACGAAATTAACACTGCCCCATCCATAGTCCCCTCGATGCAGTGGAGTCGTCCTGTACCCTTGGCAGAGAAAAAGCCCCAAAGCATAATGTTTCCACCTCCATGCTTGACGGTGGGTATTGGGGTCATATTCAGCATTCTTCCCCCTCCAAACGTGGCATGTCGAGTTGATGCCAAAGAGCTTGATTTTGGTCTCATCTGACCACATCCTGTCTCCCAATCCTCCTTTGAATCATTCAAGTGTTCATTGGCAAACTTCAGATGGCCCTGTACATGTGCTTCCTTGAGCAGGGGGACCTTGCGAGTGCTGCAGTACTTCAAACCATTACGGCGTAGTGTGTTGCCAATGGTTTTCTTGGTGACTGTGGTCCCAGCTGCCTTGAGATCATTCACAAGCTCCCCCTGTGTAGTTCTGGGGTTATTCTGCACCTTTCGGATGATCACCGATACCGCACGAGGGGATATCTTGCATCGAGCCCCAGACCTAGAGCGATTGGCAGTTGTTTGGTGTTGCTTCTATTTACGAATAATCGCACCAATAGTTGTCTGCTTCTCATCAAGCTGCTTGCCGATGGTTTTGTAGCCCATTCCAGCCTTGTGCAGGTCTACAATCTTATCTCTGACGTCCTTGGTCAACTCTTTGGTCTTGCCCATGGTGGTGAGGTTGAAGGTGTGAAGTATGATTCTTTGGACAGGTTTCTTTTATACACGTCACCAGTTGAGATCAGGTGTACCTTGTTAGGCCTAATGAGGACTAATCTGTGTGCTTCTTGGGCACATAACTGGTCATTGGGAGCCAGAATTCTTGCTGTTTGCTTTGGGGTTCAAATACTTATTTTCTGCATCAAATACAAATAAAGACATGAATGTTATAAAATGCAGTTTTCTGGATTTGTTTGTTGATATTCTATTTCTCACTGTTAAAATACACCTACCATTACAATTATAGATCACACATTTCTTTGCAAGTGGCCAAACTTGCGAAATCGGCAGGGGGTCAAATACTTATTTTCCCCACTGTAGATGGTTAGAGGTCTCTGCTGCTGTGATAGTGACAGACAGACAGTCACTCTCAGCTGACTCTCACACACTAAACTGTAACTTGTGTGTGTGTGTGTCTGTGTGTGTGTGTGTGTGTGAGTGTGTGTGAATGTGTGTGAGTGTGTGTGTGTGTGTGTGTGTGTGTGTGTGTGTGTGTGTGAATGTGTGTGAGTGTGTGTGTGTGTGTGTGTGTGTGTGTGTGCGTGTGTGTGTGTGAGTTCTGAGCGGTTCTGTGGCATGTGTGGGTGTGTTCCGTGCAGTTATGTGGTGTGTGTGTGTGTGTGCATGTGTGTGTGTGTATGTTTTGATCAGTACTGCGGCATGACCAGTTGTTTGTTTAGGGGGGTAATTAGGGGGGTAAAGATTGGGCCTGTGTGTGTGTGTGTGTGTGTGTGTGTGTGTGTGTGTGTGAGTTCTGAGGGGTTCTGTAGCATGTGTGGGTGTGTTCCGTGCAGTTATGTGGTGTGCGTGTGCGTGTATGTTAGGGTGATTGGGCCTGTGTGTGTGTGTGTGTGTGTGTGTGTGTGTGTGTGTGTGTGTGTGTGTGTGTGTGTGTGTGTGTGTGTTAGGGTGATTGGGCCTGTAGGAATGTGCCCTCTGAGCTGCCCTCCTTGCCCAACCCTAACCCTGCCCTCCATGCCCAGGCTTGGGGCAGTTCCGTTGCCATGGGGGCAGTTCCGTTGCCATGGGGGCAGTTCCGTTGCCATGGGGGCAGTTCTGCTGCAGCTGGCCTCTGGGCTGTGCTGCTGGGGTAACATCACACGTCACACACAGCGTCACGTCACACACAGTGATACGTCACACACAGCGTCACGTCACACACAGAGACCCAGCACAGCAGAGAGAGAGAAGCACAGGAGATGTAGAATCCTCCTTTGAGATGGGTGGGCTAGGGTTAGGAATGTGCTCTGTGTGTGTGTGTGTGTGTGTGTGTGTGCGTGTGTGTGGGTGGGTGTGTGTGTGTGTGTACTTTGTATGCAAGTGTACTTTGTTTTGTATTTGGCATATTGGGTTGTGGTCATGATCTGGTTGTGTTTGTGTTTGTGGTCATGATCTGGTTGTGTTTGTGTTTGTGTTTGTGGTCATGTTGTGTTTGTGTTGTGTTTGTGTTTGTGGTCATGTTGTGTTTGTGGTCATGTTTGTGTTTGTGGTCATGTTGTGTTTGTGGTCATGTTGTGTTTGTGTTTGTGTTTGTGGTCATGTTGTGTTTGTGTTTGTGTTGTGGTCATGTTGTGTTTGTGTGTGTGGTCATGTTGTGTTTGTGTTTGTGGTCATGTTGTGTTTGTGTTTGTGTTTGTGTTTGTGGTCATGTTGTGTTTGTGTTTGTGTTTGTGGTCATGTTTGTGTTTGTGGTCATGTTTGTGTTTGTGGTCATGTTGTGTTTGTGGTCATGTTTGTGTTTGTGTTCATGTTGTGTTTGTGTTTGTGTTATTGTTCTGTTTGTGGTTGCATAGTGCTGTGTTTGTCTGGATGGGAAGGGTTAGTCAGGTGACATCTTGCTATTTGCATTTGCCATGAAGTGTTTGAATGTGACAACATGTTTCATGTGTGTGTGTGTGTGAACATATTTGTGTGTGTGTGTGAACATATTTGTGTGTGGGCCTGTTTACATTTGTGGATGTTTGTGTATACAATACATGTAACTGTCATCTGCAAGCACCTGTTCAGAAGCATCCCCACAGTGTGTGTGTGTGTGTGTGTGTGTGTGTGTGTGTGTGTGTGTGTGTGTGTGTGTGTGTGTGTGTGTTAGCAGCTGTTTGTGGATGATGAACAGCATGTCCCTGAGGCTCCTGGTTTTCCCCCTCCAGCAAAGCCCTGGTCTGACAGGGTCCAACAGGTTCAGCTCAGAGCAGTTAATAAGCCACACACACACTCACACACACATTTAAATTATTTATTTGAATCCACCAATCATATTCTGTACATTTCTCAGAGGTTGAATACAGCTCAGTGACTCATGGGTACAAGAAACATCTCCTACGCCAAACAACAAGACTACCTATAGCAGCTGATACAGAGCAGAACTTTGCTAGTTGTTTTGATTGTCTCTTACTAAGTCCTGCCAGTCGTAGCCCACTGACCGAAAGCTTATGGACATGCCCCAGGCTTCCAAATATCAATACTACCATCTTACATGTATAGCCTTTATAACTACCCCTCATAACTACCCTTCCACCTGTACAATGCTGGTCTGCCTTCTATCTACACCCCAACCCTAACTACACACACACACCCAGACCCTTACTACACCCACACACATACCCACCCACACCCTATCTACACCCAGACCCCACCCACACCCACACACACACACACACACACACACACCCCCACCCTATCTACACCCAGACCCCTGTGTTTGATTCCAGAGTCACAGTGAGTTCCTGGAGTTCCAGCAGCCTCAGTGACCCACATACAGAAAGGCAGGTGTGTGTGTGTGTGTGTGTGTGTGTGTGTGTGTTAGGGCAGGGCAGCCTGTTCCTGCCTCTTAAACTAGATTACAATCACACCACACTCCCCTTTAAGACCATTACACATAGCAGGAGGCAGCCGAACCCAGACTCTCCACACACACACACACACACACACACACACACACACACACACACACACACACACACACACACACACACACACACACACAGGGAGACTGGCGGCGGCTGAGTCTGTGTCACTCTCTGACTTCACAGGAAATAAAAGATGGAGGAACAGGAGACAGACTTCTTCTTCGACCCGTCCTGTGACCAGCTGACAGCGGAGGCCCTGCAGTTTGAGCCGCTCTTCATCCACGAGGAGGAGGAGGGGGATGAGGAGCGCTTCGAGGAGGAGCACTTCGAGGAGCAGCGGGGGGATGAGGAGGAGCGCGGGGAGGAGGAGGAGCGCTTCGAGGAGCAGCGGGGGGATGAGGAGGAGCGGGGGGATGAGGAGGAGCGTGGGGATGAGGAGGAGCGCGGGGAGGAAGAGTGCTTCGAGGACTGCGTGGAGGACCTCCAGACGGCTCTGGGCTTCTCCCAGAGGTGCCGGTCGGCCATGGAGGAGGAGTTCAGCGGCCTGATGGCCCAGATGATGGCGGAGATCGAGGAGTACGACAGCCTGCTGCACAGCGCCTCCATGGGGGGCTCCTCACTCATCCTGCCAGGCGTCGAATTAACACCACAGGGGGATCAGCAGCTCCACACTGCGGGAGGGAGGAGGAGAGCTGGAGGAGGGAGGAGCCCTGGAGGAGGGGCACTGGTACTGCAGGGGGAGAGGAGTGCTGAAGACACAAGGCTGCAGCTCACAGGTCAGGGAGACGCCCTGCTGCCCCTTCACATGTGGGAGGAGCAGGAGCAGCAGGAGCAGCAGGAGGAACAGGAGCAGGAGGAGGAGGAGGGGCACACTAACACTGGGGAGGTCTGTCCTGCCGCCAACATGACTGCGTTGGAGCGGAGTCCCGAGGCGGCGACCGAGACGACTGCGGAGGAGAGGCTTGCGTTGGAGCGGAGGTTCGAGGCGGCGACCGAGACGACTGCGGAGGTGGAGGCGGTGCGTCTGGACCTGGACCTGGGTGCGCTGGGCGCCCTGTTTGAGGAGTGCATCGAGGAGGTGGGCCGTCTGGAGCGTCGGCGGGACGCGCTGGTGTCGGAGCTCCTGGAAGCGGAGCGGCCGCTGGCGGAGGGGGTGCAGGCGCTGCGGGCCGAGCTGGGCCACGCCCACAAACAGCTGCAGCACTGCGACCTGCAGAAGGAGGACCTGAGGGAGAGCATGCGCCTGCTCAAGAGGCAGCTGTTCGCCGTGGCCAAGGCCTGCGCTCAGAGCCAGATGGAGCTGTCGTCACGGAAACACGACGTGCAGCAGCTGGGCACTCTACAGGTGAGGAGAGAACTGTCTGTGTCTGCGTCTGCGTCTGCGTCTGCGTGTGTGTGACTGTGTGTGCGTGTGACTGTGTGTGCGTGTGACTGTGTGTGTGTGTGTGTGTGTGTGTGTGTGTGCGCGTGACTGTGTGTGCGCGTGTGTGTGTGTGTGTGCTCTTCCCCTAATTACTGCCTGTTGTCACGAGCGCTGCGGTTTGTGTCGCAGGAGGAGCTGCAGGTGCAGTTCCAGACGCTGACAGAGGAGGCAGCGCAGCTACGCTCACAGCACCAGAGTCGGCTGCAGAGTCTGCAGGAGCAGGAGGAGGAGGTGCAGGAGACCCCCGCCCCCGCCGACCTCCTCTCCCCCGGCCGCCGCGCCTCCTGCGACCTGCAGCAGTACCTGCAGGGGGCGCTGTGTGCGCTGGAGGAGTGGTACGAGCCGCGCCTGGTGGCCCTGCTCAAGAGGAGGGAGGGCGGGCAGGAGGCCCTGCGGAGGGCCAAGGAGGAGGCGCAGGAGCTCAGGGGCCGGCTGGGGCCCCTCCGGGAGGAACACCAGAGACTGCTGCTGCAGAGGGCCTGCCTGGAGGAGAAGCACACGCTCATGGACCACCACAGGAGGGAGAGCCTGGACCACTACAAGGTGTGTGTGTGTGTGTGTGTGTGTGTGTGTGTGTGTTAATCACTACTCTTCTCTCAGGGCACTGTGGATCATCTGGAGGAGAGCTGGTGTGTGTGTGTGTGTGTGTGTGTGTGTGTGTGGGTGTGTGTGTGAGTGTGTGTGTGTGTGTGTGTGTGTGTGTGTGTGTCTGTGTGTGTGTGTGTTAATCACTGCTCCTCTCTCAGGGCACTGTGGATCATCTGGAGGAGAGCTGGTGTGTGTGTGTGTGTGTGTGTGTGTGTGTGTGTGTGTGTGTGTCAGTTGGTGTGTGTGTGTGTGTGTGTATTAATCACTGCTACTCTCTCAGGGCACTGTGGATCATCTGGAGGAGAGCTGGTGTGTGTGTGTGTGTGTGTGTGTGTGTGTGTGTGTGTGTGTGTGTGTGTGTGTGTGTGTGTGTGTGTGTGTTAGTTGGTGTGTGTGTGTGTGTGTGTGTGTGTGTGTGTATTAATCACTGCTACTCTCTCAGGGCACTGTGGATCATCTGGAGGAGAGCAGTCGTCAGCTGAGGACGGAGCTGCAGGTTCAGCGCAGGAAGACCAAAGAAATGGAGGCTCTGAAGAACAGCCTCATGGAACAGCTCTGCCTCTACAGGTGAGAACTCCTGGGTACCTGTCCTTATAGGTGAGGGTTAGGATGTGTAGAAATATGACCTGCCCTTAAAGGTTAGGGAACACTGGCGTAGAAACACTAGCTGTCCTTATAGGTGAGGGAACTCCTGTGTAGAAATACAATCTGACTTTACAGGTGAGGGGAACCATATAGAAATATCACTTGGCTCTACAGGTGAGGGTTAGGCTCCTGTGTAGAAGTATGACCTGCCCTTAAAGGTTAGGAAACACCGGCGTAGAAACACTAGGTGCCTCTACAGCAAGGGCAGATACCTCGGTGGAGTAACAAGTAATATGCTATACCTATGTAGAGTAGCAAGTAATATGCTATACCTATGTAGAGTAACAAGTAATATGCTATACCTATGTAGAGTAATTAAGCAATAAGGTACGAGAGGCAGTACTGTATCGTCAATAATGTACTGTTCGCGTCGGGCCGGCAAACCCTTGCACAGTACATTATTGACGATAGAGTACTGCCTCGAGTACCTTATTGCTTTTATAATACGGTTGCCAGCAACATTATAAATAGTAACTAAATAGTAGGCTGCCTTTCAGCACAAAATAGTTGTAATAGCCACCAAACGTTGTGTATCGCATTTCAGTAGCCTAGACTCTCGAGAAAATAGTCCCCGAATGTGTGGCTGTTGCTATGCAACAGACAAACGGCATTGGGAACAACACGTTTGTTAGCCTATACTCTCCTGAGCAAGCTAAAGTGGTAATAGCTAGCGAGCTGTTTACGGTCACAACCCACAGAAAGTTCAAAATGCCCGGGATATGTTGTGCTGATGGATGCGACAACAGTCGCCAGAGAAAACCTAGATATACAATCGTGAATAATTGCTGTGTCTTATTCGAGCTAAACTCCCCTGAGCAAGCTAGAGTGCTAATAACTAGCGAGCTGTTTAGCCCTTTGGGATTTGGCTACAACTCGTTAGCCCATATTGGCACTCTTGCTTGCTCAGGAACGGTTAGCTTTTAAGATCCAGGATACATGTCCTGTGATCTCATACATATTGTGTTTGTCTCCAAATGCCATATCTTGGTGTCGTTCACCCATCCTGCAACTGCATATGGAAAGGCATCTCTACTCCTGAAATCTCCGGTTGATGGGGATGGATTATGTACAAGATAAATGTATATGTCGGGAAAAGAAAGTTGGGGCAGATGCTTTGCAAAAACACAGAGGAATTGCTAATCGCTAACGGCTAGTAGCATGCTAACCTTTGATAGGTGGCTAATACACCTCACAAATCCTCTTAGACGTATTTTTCAGTTACAATAATGGGGTTTTTATATTGTACAGTGTCTTTTTCTCGGTAACTTTCTAAAAATCTAAGCAAAAAAAAGTAAAACTTAAAACTTTTAGGTACAAATACGATGATCTACGGAGATTTGGTCCGCCATTTTTTTCTAACTAAGGTAGTATATTTTGAGTGCGCACTGATATGGAACGCTCAGGTAAATGTAAACAGCTGTACAGTACATTATGGCTCAATACAGTACACCCCGTGACCTCCTTTCAACCAATCAGAATGCTTGATTTCATCTACCCGTATTATAAGTAATATACTATATCTACGTAGAGTAACAAGTAATATGCTATATCTTGTTTTTAAATGAAGTGTAAAAGTATTTCTCATTTCTCAAACCTGTTGCATCATGCTGTCTGTCTGTCTGTCTGTCTGTCTGCAGAGACCGAACAGAAGACCACGAGGAGGCGGAGCCCCAGGCCCTAGGAGACCATGGCAACCAGCAGCCTTCCATGGTGGAGGTGCAGAACTGAGGCTGTGGGGGTGGAGTCCTGAGGCTGAGGGGGAGGAGACATGAGGCTGTGGGGGCGGAGCCCTGAGGCTGTGGGGGGCGGAGACATGAGGATGTGGGGGCGGAGACCTGATGGGTGGGGGAGGAGTCCTGAGGCTGAGGGTGGGGAGGTGGAGATTCAGTGACGTATTAGTCAACACGGAACAGCTTCTGCTTGTATTTTATACCGTTAGGAAAAGCTGCATGAACCTCTACTGTAGCTGAAGTAGGTTCCCTTCTGTCCTAGGGGTGTGTGTGTAGGGGAGGTTCCCTTCTGTCCTAGGGGTGTGTGTGTAGGGGAGGTTCCCTTCTGTCCTAGGGGTGTGTGTGTAGGGGAGGTTCCCTTCTATCCTAGGGGTGTTTGTAGGGGAGGTTCCCTTCTGTCCTAGGGGTGTGTGTAGGGGAGGTTCCCTTCTATCCTAGGGGTGTTTGTAGGGGAGGTTCCCTTCTGTCTTACGGTGGGTGTCCACGGCACGCGTTATCGTGCTGCTCTCATTGGGATAGAATGGAAGCGATTTGCTGCATACTGAGGAAAAAATCGTCTTTGCTGCCTGCAGAAAGTTGGGCATTCTTTAACTTTATGCAAATGAGTGCGATTTGCTGCATGCTGAGAGCCAATCAGTTCGGCGTGTGTGTTATTTGGAAGCCAACGTAGCTCATAGGGGCGGGAGTAATTAAAAATATCGAAACAAGATGGCGGAGTTTCGGGACTCTGTTACTGGGAAATATTTTATATGAATAAAGGTTATCTACGCGACTTTTTATATGTCTAATCGACTCGGTTTGTTGTTTATATGCTACACGAATGCTGTGAGGTCAAACAGAATATTGTAGGTCTTGAATTGAAGCTCTCGACTATTACTGTTAGCTTGCCGCTAACACTTTAACCGAAAACCCATAGGAAACACATAGTCGCTAGCTAGCTAGCTGTTAAATAAGTTACATATAACGTTTTCGTGATTTAACTGGCTGATATATATGAATTAGATAGAATAAATTAACAAATTATGAATCAGCCCATGACTGACTGCCGCAACATCTATCATTATTTTTTGGGGAGTTCACAAGCTAATGTGCTACAATAGCGCAGCACTGCACCTGAACTTGCTACTTAAACTTTGTTACAGCCAGTGATTTTTCTGTCCACGCCCCCCAGGCGACTTTACGCCTAGCGATTTAACGCATGTAATTTGTGCCGTCGACACCCACCGTTAGGGGTGTGTGTGTACGGGAGGTTCCCTTCTGTCTGAGGGGTGTGTGTGTAGGGGAGGTTCCCTAGGGTTAGGGGTGTGTGTGTGTAGGGGAGGTTCCCTTCTGTCTGAGGGGTGTGTGTGTGTAGGGGTGGTTCCCTAGGGGTGTGTGTGTAGGGGAGGTTCCCTAGGGTTAGGGTCAGGGGGGAGGTTAGCGTAAGCAGAAGCTCAGAATGGAGACACCACTGACTGGCTCTTTAGAACCTTGAGTGGCTGCTATGTAGTACACTGAACATTCTAGAACACGCTGCTCATTCGCAGAGGATTCCAATAATAAAGCCTTGATACTCTGGACACTCTGTGACTGTGTGCTTTCATCAGCGAGCGAGGAGGAGGAGGAGGAGGAGGAGGAGGAGGAGGAGGAGGAGACGAAGAGGAGACGCAGGGCCATACATGGGCACGGCTCTGGAGAGTGTATAAACACAAGGAGGAGATGATGAAAGGCTACAGACCGGCTAAGTGCTCTTCAGTCCTCAGACGTCCCCTCACCTCCACTACACACACACACACACACACACACACACACACACACACACACACACACACACACACACCACCGCTGGGACACACACACACACACACACCCCCGTCCATCAAGTGGGTCACTTCTTCCAGGAAGTAAAATCAGCAGGCTTGACCAGATCTCAATGAAAACAATTTATTCATAATGTACAACTGACTTGACAGAGAGAAGAGATGAACACAGAAAAAAATGTCACAAGTGTATCACAATATTAATAAAAAGACGATAAACAAAACCACGGGGACAAATACTTAAAAAAAGAAGTAGAAAAGTCATTGCAGAGAGAGAGAGCGAGAGCGAGAGAGAGAGAGAGAGGGAGAGCAAGAGAGAGAGAGAGAGAGAGAGCGAGAGAGAGAGAGAGATGCTGGTGGTCTAAATGTGAAGATGAAGAGAGAGTACATCTGCCCTCCATGAGTCGCTAGCATTAGCATTAGCATCTGCCCATCTGTAACAGCTGGGGAGGTGCTAACCGCTAGCATTAGCATTAGCATCTGCCCATCTTTAACAGCTGGGGAGGTGCTAACCGCTAGCATTAGCATCTGCCCATATTAAACAGCTGAGGGAGGTGCTAGCCGCTAGCATTAGCATTAGCACCTGCCCATCTTAAACAGCTGGGGGAGATGCTAGCCGCTAGCATTAGCATCTGCCCATCTTTAACAGCTGGGGGAGGTGCTAGCCGCTAGCATTAGCATCTGCCCAGCTTTAACAGCTGAGGGAGGTGCTAGCCGCTAACATTAGCATCTGCCCATCCTTAACAGCTGGGGGAGGTGCTAGCCAACGCTAAGCTCAGACGTCAACAGCACACACAGAGGGCCAAGCACACTAACCAATCAGGGCACTACACACGACCTCCTCTGGTAATAGGGGGGGGGGCGGGGACAAACCAATCCGTTTAGAAAAATACTTTTTTTACACAGTACAAAACACCTGGGCTTTCTGAGGGGAGAAACACGCCGCAGTATTTAGTGAGCTTGAGTTTGACTTCTTTCTCTCAGGGTGGGGGTGGGGTCATGAGGGGGTGTGACCATGGGGTGGGGTTTGGCCATGAGGGGTGTGGCCATGGGATGGGGTGTGGTCATGAGGGGGTGATTGTGTTGGAGGGGGGGGGGCTAAAGGTTCTGGAACGTTCTTCAACCCTGGACCTCGGCGTCGGCGGCACCCTCTGGATCCTCGTCGTTGTAGATGTTCTCCGCCTGCAAGAGAAACAGGGTTCTGGTGAGGGGAAGGTTCTAGAGCGGTGTGTGTGTGTGTGTGTGTGTGTCTAGAGCGGGTCTTTAACAGGGTTCTGGTGAGGGGAAGGTTCTAGAGCGGTGTGTGTGTGTGTGTGTGTGTGTGTGTCTAGAGCGGGTCTTTAACAGGGTTCTGGTGAGGGGGGGTTCTAGAGCGGGTCTTTAACAGGGTTCTGGTGAGGGGGGGTTCTAGAGCGGTTCTCTAACAGGACGGGATACATCATGAACCCTAACAGAGTAAAGTGTGTGTGTGTGTGTGTGTGTGTGTGTGGCTGATATGGGTGTGGTTGAGTGGAACCATCAGAAGCTAACGTTAATAGTTGAGTGTGTGTGGTTTATATGGCTTAATGTAAATAGGTGTGTGTGTGTGTGTGTGTGTGTGTGTGTGTGTGTGTGTGTGTGTGTGTGTGTGTGTGGTCTTTACCATCTGCCAGACTTGCATGATGTTGTCCTCGGACACAGAGCAGATGACCCATGGCTCGTTGGGGTTCCAGGAGAAGTCCGAGATCTTGGCCGTG
>NC_045170.1:1242676-1255176 GCF_900700415.2 Clupea harengus | reverse complement strand
ACACACACACACACACACACACACACACGTCTGCAAACACACACACACACCACACGTCTGCAGGCACACACACACACACCTACATGTCTGCAGGCACACACACACACACACACACACACACACACACACAAGTCTGCAGGCGCACACACACACACACCTACATGTCTGCAGGCACACACACACACACACCTACATGTCTGCAGGCACACACACACACACCCCCCCCCTTTACGTTGCAGGTGTGCATGTCAACTTACTAACAACAGTTTGATGCTAACATCACACTTTCTAGCACTCTTCTTACATTAAACCTACAGGTATGCGCGGGCACACACACACACACCACTACTGTCTAGTACTTTTTAAACATTAAACCTACAGGGATATGCGTGCGCACACACACACCACTACTGTCTAGTAGGCTACTTTTTACAACATTAAACCTACAGCAATGTGCGCACACACACACACGTCTCTGCTGTCTAGTACTTTTTTAAACATTAAACCTACAGGGATGTGCACACACACACCACGATGGTCAACTGCTCTATCTTCTTTAAGCTTTTTTTAAACCAGTAAATCAACTCAACTCTCCACATCATTGGCACTGTCAGATACAGATACAGTAAGAGGCAGATGCCTAGGCAAACTTCTATCAGCTAAACTTAACCTGCAGTTGCCTCTCATAACCCGTGATTCGAGAGCCGATCTACACACTCGCAAACATGTAACAAGTGTGCCGGGACTTTACCGTGTGACGTCTGGGAGCCACTGTGCAGTCAGACTGGGCCACTCCAGCGCGTGGGTCATCACCAGGTCGTAGAGGAACGGAGTGTTTTTCTTCCAGATCTTGTACTCCTCGTTGATGACCCGCTCCTCCACGGCATCGTCAAATGCAGCTGCATTCACAAAAATGAACAGGCGGTTCAGAGCGCCAAAATAGCTAGCCAACTCTCTCGTCACGTCTTTGTGTCAGCCGACTGTTCCCAAAACAAGTGGGCCACCACTTTAGAAGTAGGCTAACTTTGGCAAAATAAAAATGAAGAAGTATGGAATATCATAGTCTGTTAAAGTTAATGGGTTGAGTAGGGCACCAATTCAGCTTCACTAGGTAGCACAGAGCTATGGCAAACCGCTATTTAGCTAGCTCGCTAATGAAGCTTAGCGAGTCTAAGTTCTATTGTTTGACAGATCTTTAACCTGCTGAAGTAAGTAACTGAAAACAGTTAACCCGCAATTATTTGAAATTAAATTGACAGATAGCTACAATGAGATTGTAAAAGAGACATTTAGCCTTAGCTACCAGGCTGACGCAGCTAGCTATGTTCCCCCCAATAATGCTGTTCGGTTACTGTTAGCTAGCTGGCTAGTTAGTTTCATTCATTTCAAGCCAAAAGAGTCAACAAGGCTAGCTAACATGCTAAGCCGAGCGAATGCTCAACAACTAACGTTAGTAGCATGCAGAAATTGCTTTTCGCAGAATGTTCAAACAGCCCCGGTGTTGTAATAAGTTACCATATTTACAGACGAAGTCATGAAAAAGCTGAAAACCATAACAAAGTATCGTGCCGGCTTATTAACAATGTGGCGCGATTCGGCCTGCGTAGTAAAGTGACATGGAGTCCGTAGCCGCCTAATCGTTGCCATTTAATTGCGGTGTCTAATCGTCTATCCTCTTAATATTACAATTTCATAGCAATTGGGTGAAATCCTTATGGTATAAACTCACCTTCTTTGTCCGCCATGGCCACTTAATCTATGAAGAACGAATGTAGAAATATCCGCTGATCAATAAATAACATTAAAATGCGCAGGATGCTCTTTGTCTCGCTACTACACCGTGCACGTTCGCGCCAACTCCGCAGAGTCCCGCCACCAATCAGCGGAGAGGAAACATATCGCTACTCTGCTTTGGCGGAATGCGGATCGCTCAACTTTCTGATTCACATCGCCATCTTGTGAGTCGGATGCATAAGACAACTTTACGTCATTCGGTTTACAAAATGACTGGAATTAACGCTCAGTGATTCATATAATTAGTAAAAAAAAGTATTCTATTCTATTTTTATATCAGGTCTTACGAATTTCCTGTGCCTTTCTGCAACTTTGTCACACTGTTTTCAGTGGCTTCTCCTACTTCTATAGCCACATTGGTTACCTAAGTACATCGTTATTTACATTTATATGTAAATTATCATTTTACATACTCATAGTCAGTGTTTATTTAGTCTGTGTACCAAGCCTGATAGTGTTGCTCCTACATATATCTTGGTATGTGAATAAACCCTTCCTGAGTGATAGTCTAAGTCAGTGGTTCCCAACATTTTTAACAGTCCCGTACCCCTTCAGACATTCAATCTCCAGCTACGTACCCCCCGTTGAAAAAAAAAAAAAAGTTTTCCTTTTTTACCTTTTAGGTGAATTCCGTTTTTTTTTCGTTTTCGTTTTGCCTCATTTTGTTCACCTTGAGGTAGATTGATGGCTTAAAATGAGTGAATAATATGTGCCACAAGTGACCCAAAACGTCTAAGGTTGTTGTTTGCCAGCCATCAACTGTCATGTGATGTCATGCGTGATATTGTTACGTTCAATATATAAACCATATGCGCATGTACGCGCCGTCACCTTTTTGATTGCACTTAAGAGATGCTACACATGTTCTGAATAAACAGCCATTCATTGTTGAAACGCAGTGACTATTGAGTCCTGTTATTCGTCTAGGCGACGAACGCCACATGGTGTCAGAAGAAAAGTGAGTGAAGACGTGATTTTGTTGGTACTGAAGTGTGCATCGCCATGGCTTTGGCCAAATTTTCCCCGCCTGAGCAGTTCGACTTTCACAAGCCCGAAGCGTGGCCGGACTGGAAGCAAAGGTTTGCCAGATACCGAGTTGCATCATTGCTCGCGGAGGATGACGAAGTGGTACAGGTAAATGCCTTGATATATTCCATGGGAGCAGAGGCTGAGCACATATTCAAGTCATTCACGTTCACAGCAGTAGGTGATAGCGACAAATACAACGTAGTAATGGCCAAGTTTGATGAACATTTTATCCCGAAGCGCAACGTTATCTATGAACGTGCAAAGTTCCATTCACGTGCCCAACTTCCCGGGGAAAGTGTGGAAGCATTCGTCAGGCAGCTTTATGAGTTTGCTGAAAACTGTGTTTTTGGAGCACAGAAAGATGAACAGATGCGGGATCGCATAGTGATTGGAATTCGTGATAAACAAGTGTCACAAAAACTTCAAATGAAAAGTGATCTCACATTGCGCACAGCAATTGAAATGGCGAGACACTGCGAGTTAATAAAATCTCAGAACACTGAAGGAGAGAAACAGGCACAGCACGTGGACAACATAAAGTCAGTTAAAAAGAAAGAATTCAAAAGAACTGGCTACTCAGGAAAGACATTTATAAAGAATAGAAAAGGAACATGCACAAGATGTGGCCGTAATCATGACGATGGCGAAGAATGTCCTGCAAAAGGGAAAAAGTGTCTAAAGTGTAACAAAGTAGGACACTACGCTGCCGTGTGCCACTCAAAAGCATCTGTACATGAAATAACTGAGGCTAATGTGGAAGAATGCATGTTCTTAGGTTCAGTGCAACAGGAGCAAAGCATGATGCATTCATTGTTAGCTGAGGATGTGCCACCGTGGCGCACTACTCTGACTGTAGCACACACACCAGTCTCGTTCAAGATTGACTCCGGTGCGGATGCATCAGTGATGTCTGAAACCACATATGAAACATTAAAGGAAAAGCCCAAACTCGTAGAGGTGAAAAACACACTGCAAAGTCCAGGCGGCGTTGTGGCCACAAGGGGGCAGTTTTTAGCCAAAATGAAAGCCCATGTCAATGGACAGCTACGAAACTGCTGTTTCCGTGTAGTGGTTGTGAAAACCAGTGGAGAAAACCTCCTTAGCCGAACTGTGGCTACTAAGCTAGGCTTAATTAAGCGCTTGGATGAAGTCAGCTCATTCAGTGGTCTGGGCACACTCAAAGGGGATCCGGTGAAAATCACCTTAAAAGATGATGCAGAGCCGTACAGTGTAGCCGTACCAAGACGGGTTCCTATTCCCTTACTCTCCGAAGTAGAGGAGGAACTGAAAAGAATGGAGTCAATGGGCATAATAGAGAAAATAACCGAACCAACTGAATGGTGTGCTCCTATGGTGCCAGTGATTAAAAAGAATGGAAAAATAAGAATCTGTGTGGACTTAAAAAGACTTAATGAGAATGTGAAACGAGAGAAGTTCATCTTACCTACGTTGGACGATATACTTCCCAAGTTAGCCAAGAGTACAGTGTTCTCCAGCCTGGATGCCGAGAGTGGATTTTGGCAAATCCCTCTAAAAGAAGACAGTGCACGTCTGACCACCTTCATCACACCGCTGGGCAGATACTGCTTCAAAAGGTTACCCTTTGGCATCACGTCAGCGCCCGAAATCTTCCAACGAAAGATGTCTGAGCTACTGCAGGGGCACGACGGGACAGTTGTCTACATGGACGACATTTTGGTGTTTGGTGAAACACAAGAAATTCACGACCAGAGACTCAAGCGGGTCATGGAGACCATACAGGCCTCAGGTCTAAGGTTAAATAAGGAGAAATGTCAGTTCAACAAGCCAGAATTGGACTTCCTAGGGCAAGTGGTGACCAAAGACGGCATTGCACCAAGCCCAGAGAGGGTCAAGGCCATTGTGGCAATGGATCCGCCCCAAAACATCAGTGAGTTGAGACGGCTGCTGGGGATGGTGAACTACATCGGACGATATCTGTCGAACCTGTCCACCGTGCTCCAACCGCTCAACGAGCTGCTCAAGTCTGAGCGTGACTGGTGCTGGGGACCGCAACAAAAACAAGCATTCACAGAAGTGAAGCAGTTAATCTCGTCAGCTCCGGTCCTAGAGTTCTTTGACCCAGCAAAGCCAACGGTCGTCAGTGCTGATGCCAGCAGCTATGGGCTCGGTGGAGTCCTCATGCAGAGCCATGATGGAAGACTTAAGCCAGTGGCCTTCTGTTCACGCACCCTGACTGACGCTGAAAAGAGGTACGCTCAGATCGAAAAGGAGTGCCTCGCAGGAGTGTGGGCATCAGAACGTTTCTATCAGTACCTGTGCGGTCTCGAGAAATACAAGTTGCTTACAGACCACAAGCCTTTAGTAACCCTAATCAATTCAAAAGACCTTGACACCACACCTTTACGTTGTCAGCGCCTGCTCATCAGGTTAATGAAGTTTAATCCAGTTTCCGAATATGTTCCTGGAAAACAACTAGTAGTAGAAGATACACCAGGGCCATCTAGGCCTTACCAAGTGCAGAGAACGTTACAGAGGTGCTGTGTGGTGGCCAGGCATAGCCAGTGACGTGAAACAGCTTGTGTTGTCATGTAAACACTGCTGTATCCACAGACCAAGCCAGAACAAAGAACCGCTGCTCACGACACCACTGCCAGACCTACCTTGGCAGAAGCTAGCTGCTGACCTGTGTGAGCATAAGGGTCGTCAGTACTTAATTGTAATTGACTACTTTTCAAGATGGCTCGAGATCTTGGAACTGCCAAAGACAAACTCAGAAACAGTCATACAAAAACTGAAAAGCATCTTCGTACGTTACGGAACACCAGAAGAGTTAATGACCGATAACGGACCACAATTCACAGCTGAACAGTTCAGATGCTTTGCAGCAGAGTATGATTTCCAACATGTGACTTCAAGTCCTCATTTTCCACAATCCAACGGCATGGCCGAACGTGCTGTAAAGACGGCAAAATGGATCTTGAAACAGGATGACCCCCACCTGGCACTTTTGAGTTACCGTTCAACTCCAACAGAACCAACAAGAGAGAGCCCTGCCAGGCTGTTGATGGGACGTGAGATCCGCACAACACTTCCAGTCCTGAAAGAGAACCTGCGGCCAGTGTGGCCTGACCTGGAAACCATCAAAAGAAATGATGCAAAAGCAAAGAAGTGCTATGAAAGGTACTACAACCGCAGGTACTCCACCAAACCTCTTCCGTCACTTAGCATCGGTGATAAAGTGAGGCTGAAGATTGATGGAGAAAAGGCCTGGACAACCACCGCGACTGTGAAGCGCCAGGAGGCTACACCACGCTCCTTCACTATGGAGACAGAGCAAGGCAACACTCCAAGGAGAAACCGGCGCCACATCCAGCTGGTGAGTCGAGAGCCGTCCTTACCTCCAAAGACGGATTCTCCTCAGCAACAAGACCTAGAGGGGCCAGCGGAACCGGACTTTGGCGACACCCAGAGCATTCCCAGTGAACCCCCCAGTACCCCTAAGTCCTCGGGTCAAGTTGTCACCAGGTTTGGTAGGACTGTAAAGCCAAACCCAAGGTATGTGAGCTAGTGAGATGAAGGACATACAGGGCAGAATAACCCCTGTCCCATCTCAAGGGATCGTGGTAGTCTACCCACACCCTTAGTTAGAGATGTTCAGAGAAAAGAAAAAGAAAAAAAAATCTTGTTGGCTGTGTTAAAGAGATTTTTGCTTAAATAGTAACAATTAACAGGAGACTAAAACAAAGAG
Organism: Clupea harengus; assembly: GCF_900700415.2. NCBI lineage: Eukaryota > Metazoa > Chordata > Actinopteri > Clupeiformes > Clupeidae > Clupea > Clupea harengus. Next base: position 1,248,623 of record NC_045170.1, on the reverse strand, counting down.
GGTTTATGTTTATGTTTATGTAATGCATACTTGAAAAAAGGGGGGAGATGTCATGTGATGTCATGCGTGATATTGTTACGTTCAATATATAAACCATATGCGCATGTACACGCCGTCACCTTTTTGATTGCACTTAAGAGATGCTACACATGTTCTGAATAAACAGCCATTCATTGTTGAAACGCAGTGACTATTGAGTCCTGTTATTCGTCTAGGCGACGAACGCCACATCAACAGAACAGAAGACTAAAAAAAACATTATTTGCAGGCGATTGGGAAGATGAGCGAATTAATTTTACAGGCCGTTGGACAGGGGGGCATGGCCAGAGCGGAGTTCAGCACAGACGTGACATTTTCTCAGTGGGTTTGTTTTCTTAATTAATGCTTGTTCATCGTTGCGATCGTTGTTGTGTTTATTAGAAAGAAATACAGCCTTGCAGGGCAAAATACAGGGGAATTTGGGCAATTTTGATGCACAAAATGATTTTCGTCTGAAAGTTGCAATTCTGTTTCAAAAGGTAATTCCGTCTGTTTTCCTGTATTCCGTTAACACCACATGAGATAGTGGGAGTGTTGTGGACGGCAGGACCAATAGGCTGAACTCAATTCTGCTCTTCTGCAATCTCTTTATAAAAAAAACATTAAATTGTATGGTTTTGATTAACTGCTACTGGTAAGAGTAGATGTTGCATTTAGGCTATCAAAAAAATGTGGTGCAGGCATAGTAAAAACGCCAACATTATTTAATCAACATGTAATCAACATTCACCAAAACGATTTTGAAAATGAGCATGTTTTTGCAGTATTAAAGGTGTTCCCAGACGACCAATACACATGGCACACACACACACGAGAGCAAGCTTGCAATGCAATAGTATAAGTATACAAATTAATAGTAATATCAATTATCAGCGCAAATGGTCGCAGGCACGCCCACACGCACGAATGTAGGCCTACGGAAATACAAAAATATCCCGCAAACATACGGTTAATTGCCGAAACAATAGAAGACATTTCTCCAAAATACCTCTTTTTAATGATTTTGTTGCCGTTTAGTTCTTCACGCAAATGCGAAGCAACCCACCTTCTGACTTCAAGTTTCAATGACTTTCAGTTACTTAAATGACCGGACTACTTGCGTTGCGGAATGATATGAAAGATGTGAATTATAACACACAAAACCCGTTGCCAATGACAGCAGTCATACATTTTTCGCAGCAGTGAATATAAAGAAACTGCAAACGTTGGGATGGCCCATTCAAATCAACGGAACTTTTTGGAACATTCTGAAGAGCCGTATAATAAATACAGGTATTTACATTTGATTCCTAATTTACAATTGACCTCCGCGGCCCGCACAGGGACAGCCAACGGGCCGCACTTTGCCCAGGTCTGGTCTAAGTAAAGCAATGGTGGTTGCAGTGGATCCAGGCTTTTCGAGCCAATCAGTGGGGACAGGTTATACTACAGCCAATAAGGAACTCGGAGACCCTTGAAGCATAGTGTACATACAAAACATCTTTTTTATTATTAAAAAGAGAACAACAAGCATTGCCAAGTTCCATACACAAGTGCGTTTGATCAAGTGCAGATCTTCTACCACAGAGCCCTGTGTCCTGGCAGACAGTGTCCACTGGGTGGCGTGATGAAGGCTTATCTATTGGCCTGTGTGAGGAGCTCTGGGAGTAGGGCTGAACGATTTGGGGAAATAATGTAATTGCGATTTTTTCCCCCCAATATTGCGATTTAATATGCGATTTTTTTTTTTTTTATCCTAATTTTTTTCCCAACAAATCGTAATGAATGATTACAATATGACCAACACAATATTAGACACATTTAGTGTAAAATATTATTTTCCACAATTTAAATTTTTATTTATCTGCTCCTTACAGAATCAAGAACAACAAATCGGTGGCTTTGCCACTGTGCATTTAAGTAATTTAAACAAAGTCATTGTAAGAATAAACACAAGGCATGCACTTTTTAAACACTGTGTGCAAAATTTACCATCTTAAGAAAAAAAAAGAAAAAATTATAATAATAATTATTTTTTTTTAGATCACGTTTTTAATCGCGAACGTTGCGGTTAGAAAATCGCGTTCTGTCATATCGCGATTAAATCGTAAATGCAATTGATCGTTCAGCCCTATCTGGGAGGACTGAGCCCTTATCTATTGGCCTGTGTGAGGAGCTCTGGGAGGACTGAGCCTGGAGAGCCTGAGGGGGGGGGGGGGCTGGACACTGTGGGAACTAACAGTGCACTGAGGTCACAGGGCAAAGGTCACCACGGCCAACACGACCCCAGAGCTAGTCTTCCTCTCCCTCAGACTCAGATTCTGCAGAAAGGAAGAAAAAAAAGGAAGGAATGTAGGAAGAAATGAAGGAAGAAAGAGAGAAGGAGCGGAAACAAAGGAAGAGGTGCATTTGTATTCTTTTTACAGGAAGCACATAAAGGGTCGTACTGTCAGACCCCACATCATAACCCCACAGAAGACTCCAATACCCAGAAGCCTCTGTTCATAACCCTAACCCTTACCCTTACCCCACAAAAGACTCCAATACCCAGAAGCCTCTATCATTACCCTAACCCCAGATCATATATCCATTTGAGTCATCTAGTAATTACATATAATATATCACTATCAGTACTGTCACATCATATATCCGTATAAGTTCTTCTAGAGGTCTGAGGTGTGTGTGTGTGTGATCATCATCTAAACCATCTTCTAGAGGTCTGAGGTGTGTGTGTGTGTGTGTGTGTGTGTGTGTGTGTGTGTGTGTGTGATCATCATCTAAACCATCTTCTAGAGGTCTGAGGTGTGTGTGTGTGTGTGTGTGTGTGTGTGTGTGTGTGATCATCATCTAAACCATCTTCTAGAGGTCTGAGGTGTGTGTGTGTGTGTGTGTGTGATCATCATCTAAACCATCTTCTAGAGGTCTGAGGTGTGTGTGTGTGATCATCATCTAAACCATCTTCTAGAGGTCTGAGGTGTGTGTGTGTGTGTGTGTGTGTGTGTGTGTGATCATCATCTAAACCATCTTCTAGAGGTCTGAGGTGTGTGTGTGTGTGTGTGTGTGTGTGTGTGTGTGTGTGTGATCATCTAAACCATCTTCTAGAGGTCTGAGGTGTGTGTGTGTGTGTGTGTGTGTGTGTGTGTGATCATCTAAACCATCTTCTAGAGGTCTGAGGTGTGTGTGTGTGTGTGTGTGTGTGTGTGTGTGTGTGTGTGTGTGTGTGTGTGATCATCATCTAAACCATCTTCTAGAGGTCTGAGGTGTGTGTGTGTGTGTGTCTGAGGTGTGATCTCTAAACCATCTCCATCTCCTGAGGGTCGTTCACCTTCCTCTGCGTTCTGGAGCCACTCCACGAACTTCTTCATCTGTTCCAGAAAGATGCTCTTCCCCTTGGCTGAATGGGCGTCTTTGTACCACTTCAGAACGGCCTCCTCACTGAGGACATCCGCTGGGGAACCAGAGCAAGCGAGAGTTCAGCCTCAGCCCAGTTAACCCACTAAAGCACTGAGCAGCCAACGGTCTTAAACTAAGATTAGGGGTATTTAGGAGCTCTTAAGCTAAGAGAAGGACTATTTTGGAGCTCTTTAAGGGGTATTTAGGAGCTCAAACTAATAGAAGGGGTATTTAGGAGCTCTTAAGCTAAGGTTAGGGGTATTTAGGAGCTCTTAAGCTAAGATTATGGGCATTTGAGAGCTCTTAAACTAAGAGAAAGGCTATTTAAGAGCTCTTAAACTAAGATTAGGGGCATTTAAGAGCCCCTCATGGGCTACGTATGTCAAGACGGCCATGTTGAGATGATATCAGAATCTAAATTACAAATAAAGGTCATTTTCATAAACGTTTACGTGTTCTCCCTAAACGACATACACTTTAGTTTTCACAAACATTTACGTGTACTCCCTAAACGACATACACTCAAGTATTCACAAACATTTACGTGTACTCCCTAAACGACACACACTTCAGTATTCAGGTATGTTTTGCTTCACATGTGTGTTTTTTCCATGTGGGATGGGGGAAGCACCTTTATAGAAGAGCACCACGATCTTGGAGAAGGACTTCATGAAGTGGATGTTGTCGTAGCAGTAGTCCTGGATCTTCAGCAGGAGGACCAGCTCCGACTGACCCTGGGAGCTGAAGACGGCCAGCAGGGGCGCATAGTGCTGAAAGAGTTAATAACACATTCATTCATTCACTCATTCATTCATTCACTCACTCATTCATTCACTCATTCATTCACTCATTACGCTGCATAGTGCTGAAAGAGTTAATAACACATTCATTCATTTATACATTATTCATTCATTCATTCACTCGTTCATTCACTCATTCATTCATTCATTCATTCACTCATTCATTCATTAGGCTGGGGCGCATAGTGCTGAAAGAGTTAATAACACTCATTCATTCACTCATTCACTCATTCATTCACTCATTAGGCTGCATAGTGCTGAAAGAGTTAATAACACATTCATTCATTCACTCATTCATTCATTCACTCACTCATTCATTCACTCATTCATTCACTCATTAGGCTGCATAGTGCTGAAAGAGTTAATAACACACTCATTCATTCAGTCATTCATTCATTCACTCACTCATTCATTCACTCACTCATTCATTCATTCATTCATTCACTCATTAGGCTGCATAGTGCTGAAAGAGTTAATAACACTCAGTCATTCACTCATACATTCACTCATTCATTCATTCACTCATTCATTCACTCATTCATTCATTCACTCATTCATTCACTCATTCATTCATTCATTCACTCATTCATTCACTCATTCATTCACTCATTCATTAATTCACTCATTCACTCATTCATTCATTCACTCATTAGGCTGCATAGTGCTGAGAGAGTTATAACACTCATTCATTCATTCATTCATTCACTCATTCATTCATTCACTCATTCATTCATTCACTCATTCATTCACTCATTCATTCATTCATTCATTCACTCATTAGGCTGCATAGTGCTGAGAGAGTTATAACACTCATTCATTCATTCATTCATTCACTCATTCATTCATTCACTCATTCATTCACTCATTCATTCACTCATTCACTCACTCATTAGGCTGCATAGTGCTGAGAGAGTTAATAACACTCATTCACTCATTCATTCATTCATTCACTCATTCATTTATTCATTCATTAGGCTGGGGTGAATAGTGTTGAAACAATCAACAAATAACTGCCAGCTCTGACACTAGCTTTTTACACTTTCAGCTCTTGAAGGTTGAACTGTCTGTCTGAATCTAATCCTTAAACTGTCTGTCTGACTCTAATCCTTGTTGAACTGTCTGACTGACTCTAATCTAATCCTTGTTGAACTGTCTGTCTGACTCTAATCCTTGTTGAACTGTCTGTCTGACTCTAATCCTTGAACTGTCTGTCTGACTCTAGTTGAACTGTCTGACTGACTCTAATCTAATCCTTGTTGAACTGTCTGACTGACTGACTAGTCCTTGTTGAACTGTCTGTCTGACTCTAATCCTTGTTGAACTGTCTGACTGACTCTAATCTAATCCTTGTTGAACTGTCTGACTGACTGACTAATCCTTGTTGAACTGTCTGTCTGACTCTAATCCTTGTTGAACTGTCTGACTGACTCTAATCCTTGTTGAACTGTCTGACTGACTCTAATCCTTGTTGAACTGTCTGACTGACTCTAATCTAATCCTTGTTGAACTGTCTGTCTGACTGACTAGTCCTTGTTGAACTGTCTGTCTGACTGACTAGTCCTTGTTGAACTGTCTGTCTGTCTCTAATCTAATCCTTAAACTGTCTGACTGACTCTAATCCTTGTTGAACTGTCTGTCTGACTCTAATCCTTGTTGAACTGTCTGACTGACTCTAATCTAATCCTTGTTGAACTGTCTGTCTGACTGACTAGTCCTTGTTGAACTGTCTGTCTGAC
>NC_045170.1:1230531-1233031 GCF_900700415.2 Clupea harengus | reverse complement strand
AGTGCTTTTCTGTCGGGGTCTACTCCCTTAGCCCTGCCTCAAGAGGCTAACCCACAAGGCAGTGGGGCTATTTGCCCATAGCTGGGGCGGTGGTTGATGGGTGCCAGGGCGTGTCCACCTTGTGGTGGGCCTGCACACCACACCTCTAGGGCCCACTGCTGCCCCGAGATCCCCTGCAGTTTAGCCTGGGACCGCGGGGTACCCAGTTACCATGTGTGGCCACGAGGAGGCACTGCAGGAGTCTTGGTGGTGGAGAGGCTATGTACTGGCAGAGGAGACTTACGCTCTCGGCTCCTCTTTTCACCCCCTATGATGGAGCTAGCCAGCGGCGGTAGCTGAAAGCAGAGAGTTGCAAGCAGAGGGCAGCATGCAGCATGCACTAACTACAAGCACTTCTACACTACTGCACTAGACGCTTCACACACACCCTTCACACACACCCACTCAACTCACACCTGGACAGGATACCGCACCTGTCGGGTCATTCCACTTCTGCGGTCGAAACAGAAGAAAAAAAAACCCAAAACCTAAAACTGGCAACATGGAACGTAAGAACACTCCTGGACTCCTATGGCAGGACCGAAAGACCTCACAGAAGAACAGCACTGATTGCGGCTGAGCTGAGGCGTTACAACATCGACATCGCCGCACTTAGCGAGACCAGGCTCCTTGATGAAGGGTTGCTAATAGAGGAAGGGTCCGGTTACACCTTCTTCTGGAAAGGCTATCCCCTAGGTGGACAACATCTGCACGGTGTGGGACTGGCCATCAAGAACACACTGCTACCAAGACTCACTGAAACACCTGTGGGCATCAGTGAAAGACTGATGACCCTCCGTATCCCCCTGGCGAAGAACCGCTTTGCTACACTTCTTAGTGTGTATGCGCCAACACTGCCATCCGACACTGAGGTTTAAGACTCATTCTATCAGTCACTGGATGAGGCTCTCCACCAGATCCCCAAGACCGACAAGATCCTCCTCCTTGGGGACTTCAATGCTCGTGTGGGGCAGAGTGACAGGATATGGAAAGGAGTGCTTGGCAGGCATGGTATTGGTCAGGCCAACTCAAATGGCATGAGATTACTTATTCTCTGCTCTGAGCACAACCTGACCATAACCAACACCTTCTTCCAGCAAAAGACCAAATACAAAACATCATGGATGCACCCACGCTCTAAACATTGGCACCTGATTGACTATGACATCGTGAGACGTTACGACATCAAAGACGTTCTCATGTGCCAGGCCATAAGAGGTGCAGAATGCTGGACAGACCACCGGATGATCATGGCCAAAGTCCACATGAGCGTACGCCCCCCCATACGGAAACATGGGGCCAGTGGGAGACGCTTAGGCTGTGCCCGTCTGAAAGATACCAGCACAAGAAATGAGTTTCGATGCTCCCTGGCTGAAAAACTTGAAGAGCTTGAACTCATCTTGAGTGGAGGGAATGCCACAGACCAGCAGTGGACCACTATCAGCTCAGCCCTTCATGAAGCAGCAGCCCACTCAATCGGCTATAAGACCAAAAACCACCAGGACTGGTTTGACAATAACTCGGACACCATCCGTAACTCACTGAACGCCATGCACAAAGCACACCAGGCAACCCTGAAAAACCCCTCATCGAGCACCGCCAGACAGCAATGGCAGAGGGCGAGGCGTGAAGTGCAAAAGACCCTACGGTCAATGCAAAACAAGTGGTGGACAGAGAAGGCACAGGAAATCCAGTCTTTCGCTGATAGAAATGATATGCATAACTTTTACAATGCAGTCAAATCTATCTACGGCCCAACAAACCACTGCATCACTCCCCTTAAAACCGCAGATGGGCTCAGAGTCCTAAAAGACTAGAGCAGTGTACTGGAGAGGTGGGCTGAACATTTTAATACCCTTTAATCAGGACTCTGAAGCAGACCACACCATCCTGGATCAACTGCCTGAACTTCCACCGATTGACATCCTTAACCAACCCCCGACCTTCCTGGAGGTTCTGTCAGCCGTCCGCTCTCTGAAGAACAACAAGTCCCCTGGCATGGACAATATCCCTGCGGAACTGCTTAAACAGGGTGGTTACCTCTGTACAAGAGCGCAACATCAACACATCACTAAAGTATGGGCTGATGAAAACATCCCACAGCAATGGAGGGATGCCAAAATTGTCACCATATATAAGAACAAAGGTGACAAGACCATCTGTGGCAACCACAGGGGTATATCCCTCCTTGCTGTTGCTGGTAAGGTCCTGGCCAAGGTGTTGCTGCAGAGGCTACTCAACAACATCACAGAGTCATTGCTCCCAGAATCACAGTGTGGCTTTAGAAAGAACAGGAGTACAGTCGACATGGTCTTCACAGCCCGGCAACTTCAGGAAAAGTGCAGGGAGCAACATCAAGACCTGTTTATGGCTTTTGTCGACCTCTCCAAAGCCTTCGACACTGTGCAGAGAGACCTACTGTGGGACATCCTGCTCCGGTTTGGATGCCCTAGCAAGTTTG
>NC_045170.1:1203031-1215531 GCF_900700415.2 Clupea harengus | reverse complement strand
GGATCTCTCCCCTGTAAGAGAGCTCACACACAGACACACACACACACACACACACACACACACACACACACACACAGTATCACACGCTGGTCACCTGACCCCCCCGCTGGGAGTCGCTAATCCAGCCGAACACACTGAGTTTGGGGCATTATGACGTGGAGTATGAGTGTGTGTGTGTGTGTGAGTGTGTGTGTGTGTGTGTGTGTGTGTGTGTGTGTGTGTGTGTGTGTGTGTTGGGGCATTATGACGTGGGGTAAGAGAGGCTCTGCCAGGACTTTGAGCAGCAACACATGTGGGGTTCACCACAGCCCCAGGAGAGAGGGGCAAGGAGGGGCAGAGAGGGGCAAGGCTGGAGCAGAGAGGGGCAGAGAGGGGCAGAGAGGGGCAAGGCTGGAGCAGAGAGGGGCAGAGAGGGGCAGAGAGGGGCAGAGAGGGGCAGAGAGGGGCAGGGCTGGAGCAGAGAGGGGCAGAGAGGGGCAGAGAGGGGCAGAGAGGGGCAGAGAGGGGCAGAGAGGGGCAGAGAGGGGCAGAGAGGGGCAGAGAGGGGCAGAGAGGGGTAAGGCTGGAGCAGAGAGGGGCAGGGAGGGGCAGAGAGGGGCAGAGAGGAGCAGAGAGGGGCAGGGAGGGGCAAGGCTAAAATGACATATGCTGCAGTGTGAATGAATAGTCAGGGGTGTTGGGGAGGTTCAGTGGCAGCCTGCTACCGTGTGTTAGTTAGGTGGTACACACACACACACACACACACACACACACACACACTGAGGTTCAGTCCAAAATGCTGAAACCAAGAGCGACCTCTGGACACTCTGGCCACCTCTGTTGGAGCCAGTCTCCTCTCCCCACGTCTGCACTGCCGTCTGTGTTTCTGTGTTCTGTGTGTGTGTGTGTGTGTGTGTTCTGTGTGTGTTCTCCTGAGAGGAGCCGTTCTGTGTAACTACTAGAGGTTCTGTCCCCCAGCCTGTCTGCCAGCCGGTGATCTGATGCGCTGATGTGATTAGCTGTGTGTGTTCTGTGTGTGTGTGTGTGTGTGTGTGTTCTGTGTGTGTGTGTGTGTTCTGTGTGTGTTCTGTCTGTGTTCTCTAGCCGGTGATCTGATGCGCTGATGTGATTAGCTGTGCGGTGCTGCCAGCATGCTCACGTGTGCTAATGATCTTATGCTCCACTCGTCTGAGCTGATCACAGGGGCACACTGGCATCTCTGCCATGCCCTCGGGCTGAACCATCTCGCCGTTGTACTTTCTCCTTGTCTGTGTCGGAGGCTTTCTCATTTAATTTCCTTTCCTTAGTTCCTGTCTTAAGCCACCAATCCATGACCTTGTTAATAGATTAGGCAACTCTTTATTAGATTAGGCTACTACTGGCTGTGTTCTCTTCGTTGTATGTTAGAAATGTCGCAATAATTTACTTTTGGACCATTACGGGCCACTGGCGGACCACACTTCATCATATTTGATAGAATGAAGAACAAATTAGTTGTGAATACTATCACCGAGTTTGAAAGGTATTGGTCAGGTAATAGCCGATTGACAGCTGATTTGCTTTCTGATTTGACAGTACTGCTGTGTGTTTTAAGCAAATAAAATGTGGACTGTTTACAAGCGGGCACCTGCTATCGTTGATTATACAGTAAATACGTTGTGAAATGAAACAAAAACACATCACAGTTAAAATTGTATTAGTATTGATTGATTCACATCGATATGGATGGATGACATGATTAACAAGTGGTGGGAAATTAATATGAAAGTATTTGTTCGGTGAATTAGCGCGTTCTGTCCAAACAGTCGCAGTCAACGTTTTTGTCAACACAGTGGCACCACATAAGTATCGTCATTTGAACGTCCTTATACGTTTTTAAGGAGGGGTTGTAAAGGTGCTCATATCTTCGGACCTCTTCTGTTATGTTTGTTCATAATCAACAAGAATAAGCTTGTGAGACAGTCTGCAGGATATGAATAAATAAACGTCATTAGTATGAACAGTTGAGACAACTTATTGTCTCTTTCGACTTCCGGGTCACGACCTGGGAGGGAGGGAGGGAGGAGGGCGGCGGGATCTCAAGCATGCGCAAAGACGCAAAGTCCAGTTCCTTATCCAATTCACCGTTACATGCCGCAATAGTCGAACTATCAACTGGATCGGATCGAGTTATCCAGGGGTGTTAATCGGATCGTAGTCGGACCGCACATAGTCGAACAAAGGTGTTTACATGAAACGGATAATTTGATTTCAGTCCGACTAAGCCAGTTATTCGAATGCATGTAACCACGGTCACTAACACACTAACACTAAACACTGCACTTCTCTTATTTCCCCACGTCTCTGCTCTCCCTATGAAACTGCAGTTGGGCCGAAGGAGAGCGAACAGGGCAGACTGACGGTGCGTTATACAGCATCGCAGCACCACCAGGAGGACGAGCAGGCCAGACTGACGGGGCATCACAGGGCATCGCAGCACTTCCAGGAGAACGTCTTCATCGAGGGCAGCAGGCCCAAACACCTGCAGGACCTGCACACGGAGGCGCAGGAGGGCCTGAAGAACCTGCTGCGGGAGGGTGTGTGTGTGTGTGTGTGTGTGTGTGTGTGTGTGTATGTGTGTGTGTGTGTGGGTGTGTGAGGGTGTGTGTGTGTGTGTGTGTGTGTGTGTGTGTGTGTGTCTGTGTGTGTGTGTGGGTGTGTGTGTGTGTGTGTGGGGGGGGGGGGGGGGTGTGTGTGTGGGTGTGGGGGGGTGTTTGTGTGTGTGTGTGTGTGTCTGTGTGTGTGTGTGTGTGTCTGTGTGTGTCTACGTCACTGATGTGTGTGTGTCTGTGTGTGTGTGTGTGTGTGTGTGTGTGTGTCTGTGTGTGGGTGTGTGTGGGTGTGTGTGTGTGTGGGGGGGGGGGGTGTGTGTGTGTGTGTGTGGGTGTGTGTGTGGGGGGGGGGGGTGTGTGTGTGGGTCTACGTCACCCGTTCCTGCCAGAGAGCCTAACCCATTACTAGTGATTTACCCGAGCACACCTTGCTTACACATTCTTCTTTTAAAACTAATTTAAGGGCATTTCTGAGTGTCTGTGTGTCTCTGTGTGTGTGTGTGTGTGTGTGTGTGTGTGTGTATTCGATCTGTGTGTGAGTGTCTGTGTGTCTCTGTGTGTGTCTCTCTCTGTGTGTGTGTGTGTGTGTGTGTGTGTGTGTGTGTGTGAGTGTGTCTCTCTCTGTGTGTGTGTGTGTGTGTATTCGATCTGTGTCTCTGATATTATTTGTCTGTTTCCCTCACAGAACATAAAAATGGTGTGGACTACCGGACTGACCCGACTACTGTAAGTGTCCGAGGCACTGCATGTGTGTGTGTGTGTGTGTGTGCGCGCAGACCGCTAAGAGTCCCATCCTCCAGCAGTATGTAAGACGTGGACATGCTGTTTGTTTGTTTGTTTGTTTGTTTGTTTAGTCTCCAGTCAGCCCCTGGCCAAAGAGAGATGGCAGCTCCACTCTCAGAGAGGAGCAAGAAGCGTCCGGGAACATCGCTGCTGCCGACTCCTCAACATCCTCAGCATCTGTGGGGTCGTCCGTCTCCACAAGGCCAGTGCTCACACGCCAAGGTCTGTACAAGGTGTCTAACCCTACCCCAACCCTAACCCAGGTGTCTACCCCAAGGTTCTAACCCAAGGTTCTAATCCAAGGTTCTAACCCAAGGTTCTAACCCAAGGTTCTAATCCAAGGTTCTAATCCAAGGTTCTAACCCAAGGTTCTAACCCAAGGTTCTAATCCAAGGTTCTAACCCAAGGTTCTAATCCAAGGTTCTAATCCAAGGTTCTAACCCAAGGTTCTAACCAAAGGTTCTAACCCAACCCTACCCCAGGGATCTAACCCCAGAGAGGAGGGAGGAGGCCTTTTGAGACCGAATGACAACAGATCAACTTTCAGATTCCCTACATTAGCTCAAGGGCAATAAGAACCAAACATGGATTCCACCTTGTAGGACAGAGACTGCTACCCCGCTCTGTTGGTGCTTCTGTGGGTCTGTTATAATGAGCGTCCTGCTGTTCTGGTGGTTATCAAGGTTAGGTGTGGGTCTGTTATAATGAGAGTGCTGCTGTACTGGTGGTTATCTAGGTTAGGTGTAGCCCTAGGTGTGCATTAGGGGTTAGGGGTTAGGGGTTAGGGGTTAGAGGTTAGGGGTTAGGGGTTAGGGGTTAGAGGTTAGGGGTTAGAGGTTAGGGGTTAGGTGTAACCCTAGGTGTATGTTAGGGGTTAGAGGTTAGGGGTTAGGGGTTAGGTGTAACCCTAGGTGTGTGTTAGGGGGTTAGGAGTTAGGGGTTAGAGGTTAGGGGTTAGGGGTTAGAGGTTAGGGGTTAGGGGTTAGGTGTAACCCTAGGTGTGTGTTAGGGGGTTAGGGGTTAGGGGTTAGGGGTTAGAGGTTAGGGGTTAGAGGTAGCCCTGGGGTGGGTCTGTTATGCCTCTCTCATGTGGTGAGAGTGTTGGAGAGACAGAATCAAAGCCATGGTAGCCACAGAAACAAACACAGTTGCCATGGTAGCCACAGAATCAAACACAGCTGAAGTCTTTAACTCTGCAGTTCATAGCAGCTGACATTCCACATCCAAACCACACCAACGCTGGAGGGAATAGAATAGAATATAGAATAGACTTTATTTGTCATTGTGCATTGGATACACAACGAAATTTGTTTGTGCAACCACTAAAAAAAGTGCAGTTGTGCTGGGTGGAGGGTATGAGGGTTGTGTGATTATTTAGTTCTGTGATGGCCCTGGGGATGAAACTGTTCTGCAGTCTGGAGGTGCGGGCTGTAGTGGCCCGGTAGTGCCTGCCAGAGGGTAGCAGGGTGAAGAGATGGTTTGCGGGGTGAGACTCATCCTTCAAAATGCCACATGCTCGGCGGAGGCAGCGTGTCCTAAAGATGTCGTCCGGGGGAGGCAGTGAAAGTCCAATTATTCTCTCTGCAGACCTTATGACCGCAGCTCTGTGTGTGTGTGTGTGTGGAATGACTGCATTCTCTTTTCCTCTTTGTCCAATCAAACCAGCGTCCTCAATGTGCGTGTGTGTGTGTGCGTGTGTGTGTGTGTGTGCTTGTGTGTGTGTGCTCCCACAGGCTCGACGTTCAAGCCCCTGAACCCTGCGAGGCGGCCCGACAAAAGCAAGAAGAGGAGCAGAAGAACCACCATCATGGGCATACCGCAGCAGGTCCAGAGGGAGTTGGGTGGGTACCAACACACACACACACACACACACACACACACACACACCACACACGATCATGGGCATACCACAGCAGGTGCAGAGGGAGTTGGGTGGGTACCACAGCAGGTCCAGAGGGAGTTGGGTGGGTACCAACACGGGACCAGAGCAGGTACAGAAGGCAATACAAATAATAATAATAATGTAAAAATGTTGAATTTGTTTTCAGGTTAAAGTCGTAACTTACTTTAAGCAACCCGTGACAACTGAAATATAAAACATAAAACTGCTCTAAAGAAAGTATACACATACTACTATATATATATATACATACTAATCTAAAACATAAAACTGCTCTAAAGAAAGTATACACATACTACTATATATATATATACATACTAATCTAAAACATAAAACTGCTCTAAAGAAAGTATATACATACTACTATATATATATATATATACATACTAATCTAAAACATAAAACTGCTCTAAAGAAAGTATATACATACTACTATATATATATATATACATACTAATCTAAAACATACTGCACTAAAGAAAGTATATACATACTACTATACATATATATACATACTAATCTAAAACATACTGCACTAAAGAAAGTATATACATACTACTATATATATATACACATACTAATCTAAAACATACTGCACTAAAGAAAGTATATACATACTACTATATATATATACACATACTAATCTAAAACATACTGCACTAAAGAAAGTATATACATACTACTATATATATATACACATACTAATCTAAAACATACTGCACTAAAGAAGGTAACAGATCGTTTTGTCTGTGTCATGTCTAGTCATGCAGAGGGCAGCCTTGCCACCGCAGCATCCAGCAGGGGACGGCTTGAGTTCCCTTGATGTTGTGATCATCCCCACGATCGACGGGGAGTCGCCAGCAGCCAACCGCGAGGGCGTGCGAGTGCACCTGCAGAGCATCGAGGCCCTCCAGGCAGCCTCCCGAGAGGAGCAGCTCCTGCGGCAGCACCTCCAGGCCCTCTACAGGGACGACCTGTCCTTTGCCCACAGAGCCGCCGGCCCCCGAGCGGCACCCCTGCAGCGGCCCAAGTCCCTGGCAGTGCCCGGCCTCTCTTCCTCGAGCTTCCTGCAGGAGCTTCAAGGGCCCGTCATGTCCATCTCCCCCCAGGCCACCTACCTGTCCAAGATCATCCCCAACGCAATCCTCCCCGCCGCTGTCGACGTCATCCAGATCGACCGCAGTCGCAGCCAGGGCAGCGTGCGCACCGCCGCCAGCAAGAGCAGCCTGGCCTCCTCCGGGGGGGGCAGCCCGGGGTCATCTCGTTCGGGGGGGGGGGGAGACACCCAGGAGCCGCCGCCCTCCTCCTCCTCCAGCTCACACTGGAGCCAATCGCAGTCCTCCGAGACCATCGTGTCCAACTCCAACTCCACCGTCTCCTCCAGGGCAGGCAGCCGTGGCGGCACCTCCACAGCGGCGGACCGCACCACTACGGAGGGCACAGATGTGAACTCGGCCCACGCCGCCAGCAGAGGCACCAGGGGCTACACGAGCTCCTTCTGCTCCGAGAGGAAAGGCGCCACCCAGAGGGCAGCAGAGTCGAGGGCGGCCACTGTGGCCCAGCTGCATGATGATGATGATGATGATGATGATGATGATGATGATGATGGTGATGATGATGGTGACGGCAGGGAGAATGTCAGGAACAGCCGGGGGGTGTTTTTTTCACGCAGTCTCTCTGTGATGAAGACCAAACAGCCCCCCGCGCCCCCGAGGAGGACGTTCTCTCTGCACCACGAGGAGAAGATCACGAGGAGGTCGAGGGAGCCGGTGGTGGACGTGAAGGACTCGGGCAATATGGAGGTGGGGGGTACGGGGCAGGGGAGTGCAGGAAGTGCAGCAGGAAGCCCCAGTCACTCCTCTCCCAGCGTCTCCAGCACGGTGACGGAAGACTCCCGCCGCCGATCCTCCTCCGGCGTCTCCAGCCCTCCCCTGAGCCCTGAGGACCTGCTGCCCTGCATGGTGCGCCGGTCCGAGTCGAGCAGCAGCTCGTCCCCACAGAACGCTTCTTCCACTGCAGGGAGCAGCCAGTGTGACAGCAGGACTTTATCGCCCTCTAGTGGTTACTCCAGCCAGAGCGGCACCCCCACACTTTCTCCAAAGCAGATCTGCCCCCCCCACTAGAGAAGCAGATCTGCCCCCCCCCACTGGAGAAGCAGAGGACTAAGCCTCCAAAGCCAGAGAGGACCGGCTCATCAAAGACGTCACTGGCAGTCTCTGGCTCCTCCTTGGTCGTCGGATCTCTGTCCTCGGCTGTGGTGTCTGATCCAACACGGCAGGAAAGCACACACAGCACCACACCTCCTCCTCAGTCGCTCAAAGCCCCTCCTCCTCAGTCGCTCAAAGCCCCTCCTCCTCAGACAGCTCCTCCCCCCTCCTCGTTACACCTCAGGGATCTCCTCAACATTCCACCGCCCCCCCAGGTGAAAGCCCCCTCGCCCCCCCCTCCTGAGACATGGGCACACAACAGACGCACCTTTGACCTCCTGTGTGGTCCGCCTCCAGACCCCAGTAAGCTTCTGCAGCTACAGATGCCGAGAGGCGTTCACCAGACCCACAGCACAGAGTCCCTCATGGAGCAGCCTGCAGGCCCCGCCTCTCATGGTGATGGCCCCGCTTCTAATGTAGCTGTCCCCGCCTCTAAGGGTGCTGGCCCCGCCTCTAATGTGGCTGGCCCCAACTCTAAGGCTGCTGGCCCCGCCTCTATTGCTGCTGGTCCCGACTCTAAGACTGTTGGTCCCGACTTAAAGGCTGATGGCCCCGCCTCTAAGGCTGCTGGCCCCGCCTCTAAGGCTGCTGGCCCCGCCTCTAATGCTGCTGACCACGCCTCTAATGGTATTGGTCCCGCCTCTACGGGTGTTGGCCCCGCCTCTAAGGCACCAGCCAGTGGTGAGGATGGGAATGTCTCTCAGTTGGAAAACCAGGAAAGTGAAAGTGAGGTGAAAGTCAAGGAAGACCGAGTACCGGTTCAGACACTTGAAAGGACGACTGCAAGTACATGTGAGCCTCCGGCCGTGAGGAGTACTGGGTCGGGATCAGAGCGGGAGAGTCAGAGTGCTGGGTCGGGATCAGAGCGGGAGAGTCAGAGTGCTGATACTGTTGTCAGGCATGTGACAGAGCGGGAGCATCAGGATGTTCATCGGAGGGAAGACACTTGTCTGGAGGCGGACAAACAGAACATCCCTGAGATGTCAAACAGGGACAAGGGTCGAGGGTCAAAGAGTGAGGTCACAAAGGGTCGAGGGTCAAACAGTGAGGTCACAAAGGGTCCTGCAGTGCCAAAGAAAGAGCCGCCGCCGGTCATGAAGAAGAGCGTCAGAATCAAGCAGGGACAGAAACCGGAGAAGGTCCAGCCCAGCACACAGGCACACACCAACAACACCGCCACGGCCGAGGAGGTGTGTATCTGTCCTTCACCACACACCAACACCGCCACGGCCGAGGTGTGTATCTGTCCGTCACCAGAGACAACCCCCTCGCTAGCCGAGGAGACAGACGCCACATCTGAGGCCCAGGCTGTCACTGGGGGTGCTAACGCTAAGGATGCTAACGCTGAGGGTGCTAACGCTAAGGATGCTAACGCTGGGGATGCTAACGCTAAGGATGCTAACACTGGGGGTGCTAACGCTAAGGATGCTAACGCTGGGGATGCTAACGCTAAGGGTGCTAACGCTAAGGGTGCTAATGCTAAGGATGCTAACGCTGGGGGTGCTAACGCTAAGGATGCTAACGCTGGGGGTGCTAACGCTGCGGTGATGTGTGTGGAGTCACCCTCCGCTGAGTCAACCAGAATCAGTGGCTCTTCTCCCCCCCCTCCCCTCCTCCTGCTCATCATCCACCCCCGCCCCCCTCCAAAACATCCCCCACACCCCCTTCAGATTCAACCCCGCCGCCCCCTGAGGGGGACCAGGAGCAGCTGCTCCTCATGGAGTGTGTCTGGCCTCCGCCCCCTCCCCCTCCACCCCTGGAGGACCTGCCAGAGTCGGCCTACGGGGGACAGGATGAGGCGGCAGACTTCCCCCCACCCCCGCCCCCCCGCCCCCACCCCCATCATTCTCACCGCAGACTCCGTCACAGCTGGAGCAACCTCACCCCGAGGGTCCGAGGGCGGAGGCCATTGGAGCAGTCCAGGAAATGGAGCTGGAAGCACTGGAGGCCTCAGGGGGTGACGCACACACACGCTCACACACACGCACACACACGCACACGCACACACGCTCACACACACACACGCATGAGACCTCAGCGGGTGACGCGTGTGAAGAGCCGCCCTGTACAGATCCAGAGTTAGACGAGGAGTCACAACCTGACAAGACAATCCCAGAAAAGCCAGTTACAACACCTCCTTCCGTACCTAAGGCCACACCTCCTTCCTTACCTGAGGCCACACCTCCTTCCGTACCTGAGGCCACACCTCCTTCTTTACCTGAGGCCACACCTCCTTCCTTCCCTGAGGCCACACCTCCTTCCTTACCTGAGGCCACACCTCCTTCCTTACCTGAGGCCACACCTCCTTCCTTCCTTGAGGCCACACCTCCTTCCTTACCTGAGGCCACACCTCCTTCCTTACCTGAGGCCACACCTCCTTCCTTACCTGAGGCCACACCTCCTTCCTTACCTGAGGCCACACCTCCTTCCTTACCTGAGGCCAAACAACGCCAGCAGAAGATTATGTCAACAGTAGATCATGCAGTCGATGAAGCCCGACCAGGTGAGCGTCTCGTCCGACCAGGTGAGCGTCTCACTGATGTTCAACCAGGTGAGCGTCTCACTGAAGTTCGACCAGGTGAGCGTCTCGTCCGACCAGGTGAGCGTCTCACGGAAGCCCGACCAGGTGAGCGTCTCGCGGAAGTTCGACCAGGTGAGCGTCTCGCTGAAGTTCGACCAGGTGAGCGTCTCACTGAAGTTCGACCAGGTGAGCGTCTCACTGAAGTTCAACCAGGTGAGCGTCTCACTGAAGTTCGACCAGGTGAGCGTCTCACTGAAGTTCGACCAGGTGAGCGTCTCACTGAAGTTCGACCAGGTGAGCGTCTCACTGAAGTTCGACCAGGTGAGCGTCTCGTCCGACCAGGTGAGCGTCTCACTGAAGTTCAACCAGGTGAGCGTCTCACTGAAGTTCGACCAGGTGAGCGTCTCACTGAAGTTCAACCAGGTGAGCGTCTCACTGAAGTTCGACCAGGTGAGCGTCTCACTGAAGTTCGACCAGGTGAGCGTCTCACTGAAGTTCAACCAGGTGAGCGTCTCACTGAAGTTCAACCAGGTGAGCGTCTCGTCCGACCAGGTGAGCGTCTCACTGAAGTTCAACCAGGTGAGCGTCTCACTGAAGTTCAACCAGGTGAGCGTCTCACTGAAGTTCGACCAGGTGAGCGTCTCGTCCGACCAGGTGAGCGTCTCACTGAAGTTCAACCAGGTGAGCGTCTCGTTCGACCAGGTGAGCGTCTCGTTCGACCAGGTGAGCGTCTCACGGAGCGCTCTGAGGACATGGACCCCTCCAAAGACCTACGGGCTCAAACAGAACAACCAACCCTGTCAGAGGCCCCGCCCACCCCGTCAGAGGCCCCGCCTGCCCCACAAGAGGCCCCGCCCCCACCACCATCCACCACTGAGAATCCTCCTGAACCACAAAGGTCGGGTCAAAGGTCGGGTCCCACGCCCTCCCTGCCCAACATCCCCCTGGCCACGCCCTCCCTGTTGCAGCTGGTGCGGCGGCGTGGCAACCAGGTGATCGCCCCGCCCCCTGGTAACATCGCCCCGCCCCCTGGTAACGCACCCAGCACTGATAGCACACAGAGCCAAAGCCCGGGCCAAGCCGTACCCCAAAAACCCATCCGCAAGTCACTGTGTCTGAAAGCAGGCGCCCCCCTGGCGCTGAAGACCCCCCCGGCCCCGGCCTCGACCTCGACCCCCCCCTCCCTGCGCCTGCAGGAGGCCATCCGCTTGAAGACAGCCGCCATGAGCTCCAGGGACGGCCTCCACGCCAGACTCTGTTTGCGTTCCTCCATGGCCTCGCTCCACAGCAGCTGCGACACGCCTGCCAACGCCTCCTCCCTGTCCCCAGCAGGGGGCGACGCACAACACACGTCTCCAGCCTCCGCTGCCAACTTCATCTTCTCCAAGAGCACAAAGAAGGTCGTCATGGAAACGCCCTCCTCTGGCCCCCCCGAGATGCAGTCGGGGCTCAGACAGAGCCTGGCGGCCGGGTCGAGGCAGGTCGTCATGGAGCAGGTGTCCGATCAGGCTAAGCCGGTAGTCACCAACGGCACCAGCAAACCGGCGAAGCTGCCGCCGCCTCCCGTCGCCAAAAAGCCGCCGCACGCGACAAACTCCTCCGAGGTCACAGCGGCTAAGCAGGGGAGCCGGGGTGAGACGCAGCCGTCTACGCCAGGAGCGGCAGGGGGCGACGGGGGGCCCAGCGGGGGAGGCAGCATGGTGCCAACTGCCCGTCAGCGGGCACAGACGGCAGGGGAGCCGAATGCAGCAGGTAAACTGCACATTCATCTCACATGTATTATAAGTTATCAGACTGTGACAGAATGATATGTTATTTATTACACTAATTACTTACCATTTATCATCACTTTTTTTATCAGATCATGAATTACTTCCAATAAGAAAAGAAAATCTTTTAGTTTATGGTGTTCTTGTCAGTATTTCCTCTCCTCTGTTGCCCTCTCAAGACACCCTTGGTGTTTGGGGATGAGGCTCGTGTTTGAAGAGGGTTCAAGGCTGTCATGGAGAGGAGCATTTATCTTGTCAGTTATGGGGAAGAGCCTCATCTCATTATTATTGTCTCAGACGGTTTCTCCAAAAGAATTTGAGAAATATCTGTGATTAATCTGATACATCATCGAAACAATAATGACATCACATGTAGTCTCCTGAGCTGCCAAAGATCCATCTTTTAGAACTACAACTTTGATATGGGTTCTCATTTATTATAGAAGTCAGCCTTATCATGAGTTATTTATCGTGTGTGTGTGTGTGTGTGTGTGTGTTTGTTTGTGTGTGTGTGTGTGTGTGTGTGTGTGTGTGTTTGTGTGTGTGTGTGTGTGTGTGTGTGTGTGAGTGTGTGTGTGTGTGTGTGTGTGTGTGTGTCAGTTATTAAATGAGTACTCGGGCCCTCAGGAGGAGCGGACAGATCAAACACTGAAGTTTCATGAAGGACGTGACAGGAGTCAGCGAGGTGGAGCTGTCAATCAAAGGAGTCAGCGAGGAGGAGCTGTCAATCACAGGAGTCAGCGAGGAGGA
>NC_045170.1:1178031-1190531 GCF_900700415.2 Clupea harengus | reverse complement strand
GGTAGTCTGCCATGCCTGATATTTTTGTATATTTCACCTAACTAAAATCAATGAGGCAAAAGTGGCATATTCTAGAAGACCTCAGCATAATAATAATATGAGCGTAAAAGGAATGTAGAAAAAAAAGTTTTTTGTTTAAATTAGATCTAAACATACTCTTACAAAAACCTAGTTTTTAGAGGTGCTCAGACTTTGTACAAAAACACATTGTAAAGATTTTGGAAATTGACTTTTTAACTCTGAACCTTGTTAACATAGGCGTAACTACACGCTAGTCTGTGCCCGTAACTACACACTAACCTGCTAGTCTGTGCTCATAGCTAACCTGCTAGTCTGTGCCCGTAACTACACACTAACCTGCTAGTCTGTGCTCATAGCTAACCTGCTAGTCTGTGCCCGTAACTACACGCTAACCTGCTAGTCTGTGCTCATAACTACATGCTAATCTGCTAGCCTGTGCCCGTAACTACACGCTAACCTGCTAGTCTGTGCTCATAACTACATGCTAATCTGATAGCCTGTGTATCCCACACACGCTAATCTGCTAGTCTGTGTATCCCATACACACTAACCTGCTAGCCTGCTCCTATAACTACACACTAATCTGCTAGTCTGTGCCCGTAACTATACACTAACCTGCTAGTCTGTGCTCATAGCTAACCTGCTAGTCTGTGCTCATACATGCTAACCTGCTAGTCTGTGTATCCCATATATGCTAGCCTGCTAGTCTGTGCCCGTAACTACACACTAACCTGCTAGCCTGTGTATCCCACACACACTAATCTGCTAGTCTGCTCCTACACACGCTAACCTGCTAGTCTGTGTATCCCACACATGCTAACCTGCTAGTCTGTGTATCCCACACATGCTAACCTGCTAGTCTGTGCCTGTAACTACACACTAACCTGCTAGTCTGCTCCTATACACACTAATCTGCTAGTCTGCTCCCACACACACTAATCTTCTAGCCTGCTCCCACACACACCCACCTGCTGAGCTGGAAGTCGGTTCCCTTGACGAACTTGAGCTTGTCGAGCGGGACTCCGATGCTCTCCAGCATGGCCTTGATGACCTGCTCGTAGTACTGCGTCCGCAGCGCCAGCAGCTCCCACGGCGCCTTCATGTTGTCCAGGTAGGCGTGCAGGTCGGCGAACAAGATGGTCACCTGGGAGGGGCGAGGGACGCCAGGCATTAACAAGTCTGAGTAGCCAGAGTTCTCCTTCTGATCTCTGTGTGTGTGTGTGTGTGTGTGTGTGTGTGTGTGTGTCTGTGTGTCTGTGTGTGTGTGTGTGTCTGTCTGTGTGTGTCTGTGTGTGTCTTCATGATCTCTGTAGGCCTGGTGTGTGTGTGTGTGTGTCTGTGTGTGTGTGTGTGTGTGTGTGTGTGTGTGTCTTCATGATCTCTGTAGGCCTGGTGTGTGTGTGTGTGTGTGTGTGTGTGTGTGTCTTCATGATCTCTGTAGGCCTGGTGTGTGTGTGTGCGTGTGTGTGTGTGTGTTGTCCTTCTGAGGCCACTGGCGCCCCCTACAGCCAGACTCGTCCACTTTAATGTCCTTTTTTGAATTAAGAGGCCACACTGGGCTTGATCCAACTGTTTTCTGTAAGACTGTGTGTGTGTGTGATAGTGTGAGGGTGTTTTAAGACTACAGTGTGTGTGTTGGTGTGAGGGTGTTTTAAGACTACAGTGTGTGTGTTGGTGTGAGTGTGTCTTCATGATCTCTGTAGGCCTGGTGTGTGTGTGTGTGTGTGTGTGTGTGTGTGTGTGTGTGTGTGTGTGTGTGTGTGTGTGTGTGTGGATCACCTCCCACCTCACAGCCGGCCTTGAGGAAGTCGGCGATCTTGGACATGGGGACGAAGTACGCCACGTGGGGTTTGCCTGTGGTCGCCGTGCCCCAGTACACCTTCAGCTCTCGCTCCTGCAGGACCTGCTTCAACTTGTCCTCGCCGAGCACCTCCTGAACACACACGCACAGACACACACACACAGACACACACACACACACACACACACACACACACACATACACACACGCACACGCACACGCACACGCACAGTGTGAGACTGAAGGCAGTTCAGCTCTATGCCTTAAACACACTTTGGGATACTTCAACCCAGATTTCCATCTCCAAGGTCTCCTAGGAGTGCAGCGCGCCTCACCTGCAGGTTCCTGGTGATGACCCTAACTCACACACACACACACACAGACCCACACACACTCTCACACACACACACACACACCCCCCCCACACACACACACACACACCCGCAGGTTCCTGGTGATGAGCCTAACCCTAACACTCACACACACACACACACACACACAAACACACAGACACACACACACACTCACCCGCAGGTTCCTGGTGATGAGCCTAACCCTAACCCTAACCCTCACACACACACACACACACACCTGCAGGTTCCTGGTGATGACCCTCACACTCACACACACACACACACACACACCTGCAGGTTCCTGGTGATGACCCTAACCCTCACACACACACACACACACACACACACACACACACAGGTTCCTGGTGATGAGCCTAACCCTAACCCTCACACACACACACACACACACACACCTGCAGGTTCCTGGTGATGACCCTCACACTCACACACACACACACACACACACACACACACACACACACACACACACACACACACACACACACCTGCAGGTTCCTGGTGATGACCCTAACCCTCACACACACACACACACACACAGACAGACACACACACACACACACACACACACACACACACACTCACCCGCAGGTTCCTGGTGATGAGCCTAACCCTAACCCTCACACACACACACACACACACACACACACACACACACACACACACACACACACACACACACACACAGACACCTGCAGGTTCCTGGTGATGACCCTCACACACACACACACACCTGCAGGTTCCTGGTGATGACCCTAACCCTCACACCCTCACACACACACACACACACACACCTGCAGGTTCCTGGTGATGAGCTCAAACTTCTCATCTGGGCTGAGCTGCTCTCCCATGGTGCACTGCAACGGGAAAAACACACATCTGTGAACACTGGACGGAAACACACACACACACACACACACATCTGTGAACACTGGACGGAAACACACCTTCTGGAGGAAAACACATAAGATCATCTCAACCAACAGACCAGACTGCTGATGTCAGCGGGTGTGTGTGTAATGTATGCGTGAGGTTAGCGGGTGTGTGTGTATGCGGGATGTCAGAGGGTGTGTGTGTATGCGTGATGTTAACGGGTGTGTGTGTGTGTATGCGTGATGTTAGCGGGTGTGTGGGTAATGTATGCATGATGTCAGCGGGTGTGTGTGTATGCGTGATGTTAGCGGGTGTGTGTGTGTGTGTATGCATGAGGTCAGCGGGTGTGTGTGTATGCATGTTCTATCTTTAGCTTAAGGTTTCATTATCCCCTTGACAGTGATAGCACAATACACAATGATCACAATGATCCGGTCAGTGACGACCTGCTGTTCAGGTAGATTCTGAATGTGGATGTTCTGATGTTTTAGTCTAAGCGATAGCCATTTTGCTCAATATGAGTGATTTAATACTAGGTAGATGCAGGCATTTTCATTTTTTTATACCACTAAAACAACGAGCTGCACAGAAAGGCCTTCACACACAGTGACATTACTACCCAGACTGATTTAAAGTCACACACACACACACACTATTACTACCCAGACTGATTTAAAGTCGTGCGTTAGAGGAGTTCATGCCAAGTCACCCTACGCGACTGGGTGAGCACCGATGAAGCTAGCTAGATAAGAGACCGCGTCCACACAGCCAATCAAGCCGGCGGAAAGCTAGTAAACAAATCAGTTCAAGACAATATATATTATTTAATATAGTCAAATCGGAGGCTAACATTAAAAGTCTGAGTGGCTTTGCAGTTTGCTAATGAACACTGAACGTCTAGCAAGCTAACAGTTTAAAACCTCTAGCCTGCGGTGAATATGACCATATGTAGATAGCTAGTGAACATCTGTTTTCACATGTTAAAGAAGCTGTACGACTATCTAACATAAATGTTGATACGAGCCAAGCATATACACAGAGCCATTTGTACAGAGAGAATCCATATTTCACTAATAAGCCGGCCGTTACATACGAGCTTGAATGGTCCACAACGTGTCGACGCCGGATGAAACTGTCAATGTGTGGGTTGCATCAGCACTAGGCGGAGTTCGGCAATCGATGCTCAGGTCGACAGCTAAGGAAAAGCAATCGATCTAGAAACTATGAGTCTCCCCCATAGTGTTTCCCCTTCAACCGCCGGCAGGTGGGAGTATAGCTCTTCGGTGAGATAAAAAAAAAAACGTGAGACATTTACAGAAACACTATGCAACAATTTGCAACTTTTTTTAGGTGTGTATTTATAGACAACTAGTTTTGGTATGGTCTTCAATTTAATTTAGGTGGTACATGATCATGTAAAGGACAGATACATACGTGTGTCATTTCATTTCCACTAGCCAGCCAGGACATGCACTGTGCAGTTAGGTCAGTGTTCCAGGCCGGTGTTACGGATCTACCGGGGTCCATTTTATTTAAATGGGATAAGCGACCGACCACAACGACGTGGTTTTAACTTATTCCAAGCAGCTGTGACGACTGATTATCTGGGAAGTCAAATGGGGAATTCCAGAAAGCAGGTTAACAAAACCTTGAGCCTAACCCAGAACTCTGCGCTGATGAAGCTCTGACTTTTCGGTTCCAGAGGAGCGGAGTTCGTTCAATCAACTCGACAGTGATACAGGGGGTAGAGAAGTCGTTGAGTAATCAGAAGGTTACTAGTTCGATTCCCTGTCGAAGCGTCCTTGAGCAAGACACTGAACCCCTAATTGCTCCTGATGTGCAGTGTGCCATCAGTGTAAATGTAAATTGTGTATACATCCTTGTAAAAGCGTCTGCTAAATGACTAAATGTAAATGTAAACTCTGAGAATGTTGACTCTGAGTTAAGTGCCCGACAGACGACTATAAAAAGCCTTCCTTAATACATCAGATGAGGACTTGATAGTCGCCTACTTCAGACTGAATCCACCTCAAGCAGTTCGGTGTTTAATCGGCAGAAACTCGCAGGCACAGATGAAACAGGGCTATGGCAATGTCTTCAGGCAAAACACAACCAAATAAAAAATAACTCACTATTTACAATGATTCAACCAAACAACTGAATATGAAAAAAAAAATACGAATTTGCAATTAATAATAACAAATAAATTAATTAATTAAACAAGCCAACTGGTGTCTTTCTGTTGCTTTAACTAACGAGTAAAGTAAGTACATTTTAAGGATTGGTCCGTTACAGGTTATTTTTAGACTTATTTTCCAAATACAAAATTAGCCCTTAAGTTTAGAACAGTATATTGTTTGTACTTCAGTTACTAAGTAGAAATATTGAAACATTTTCTAAGTGACTTCATGTGATTGATCATGTGATCTTTCGAGCTTCAACATTAAACATGTACTGAAGATATAACGCACATATATGTTTATATGTATATGTAAACACATGTTTGTTCGTTTGTTTGTTTGATACACAGTATATATACAAACAAATAGACATGACTGAATGGGCTGCAAACCAATTTTATTTATGACGCACCGAGTCAAACATGGTGGACAAGACCAGGGTGGAGACATGTCAGAGCTGATGCATCTGCACACACACACACACACACACACACACACATTCAGAGAGACACAGACACACACACACACACACACATTCAGAGAGACACACACACACACACACGCACACACACACACACATTCAGAGAGACACACACACACGCACACACACACATTCAGACAGACACACACAGCTCACACACATTCAGAGAGACACACACAGACACACACACACGCACACACACACATTCAGAGAGACACACATGTCTGCAAAAGGATGCTGTTGACTGAAAGCCCCGGGAAGGAAGGCAATACTTGAAGAGACTTGAATTCTGACGAGAAATAAATAAATAGATTCTTTAGGAGAACGGAGACAAACTGATGACTGAGCTGGAGGTGAAATGTGTTTGGCTGAGTTTGAATAACCTGTAAAATGCACTTTGTCCATTGCATGACCTGAAAACATCTGGAGTTAGTTATCTTAATTTGAGAGAGAGATATAGAGATGCTTCTCTTCCTCTCCACAGACCAATCTCTTGACTGATTGGTGCAGAAGAGATATTTAATCAGTGACGTGCTCGTGATCACTCTGTGCTTATGATGGTGTTCATGTCACACAACATTCAGGCGCCCATTTGTGTCTCCTGCCTCCTGGTCGTCCCTCTCCTGCGTGACGTGTCCTGCGTGATGGGACGTGGCGTGACGTGGCTTCCTGTCTCTACTCCGCCCCCTGACCCCCCCCTGTCTGCTCCTCGCCCTTCCTCTTGTGTCCCGACACGATGTCATCGATGCGCAGGAGCAGGATGGCCGTCTGCATATGAGGGAGGGAGAGAGAGGGAGAGAGAGCGAGAGAGAGAGAGAGAGAGGGGGATAGAGAGAGAGGGATAGAGAGAGAGAGAGAGAGACATAAGGATCATATGAGGGACAGAGAGAGAGAGAGAGAGAGAGAGAGAGAGAGAGAGAGAGAGGGGGATAGAGAGAGAGGGATAGAGAGAGACATAAGGATCATATGAGGGACAGAGAGAGAGAGAAAGAGAGAGAGAGAGAGAGAGAGAGAGAGAGAGAGGGGGATAGAGAGAGAGAGAGAGACATAAGGATCAAACACGTCTGTAGTCCCAAACACAAGAATTAGATTCAAAGAAAGCTAGAATTAGAGCAGGAGTGCAAACCTCTTTTAGTCTCAAACCTCTTTTAGTCTTAAACCTCTTCTAATCTCAAACCTCTTCTAGTCTCAAACCTCTTCTAATCTCAAACCTCTTCTAATCTTAAACCTCTTCTAATCTCAAACCTCTTCTAATCTTAAACCTCTTCTAATCTCAAACCTCTTCTAATCTTAAACCTCTTCTAATCTTAAACCTCTTCTAATCTCAAACCTCTTCTAGTCTCAAACCTCTTCTAATCTCAAACCTCTTCTAATCTTAAACCTCTTCTAATCTCAAACCTCTTCTAATCTCAAACCTCTTCTAATCTCAAACCTCTTCTAATCTTAAACCTCTTTTAGTCTTAAACCTATTCTAATCTTAAACCTCTTCTAATCTTAAACCTCTTCTAATCTCAAACCTCTTCTAATCTCAAACCTCTTCTAGTCTCAAACCTCTTCTAATCTCAAACCTCTTCTAATCTCAAACCTCTTCTAATCTTAAACCTCTTCTTAGTCTTTAAACCTCTTCTAATCTCAAAACCTCTTTCTAATCTCAAACCTCTTCTAATCTTAAACCTCTTTTAGTCTTAAACCTCTTCTAATCTCAAACCTCTTCTAATCTCAAACCTCTTTTAGTCTCAAACCTCTTCTCGTCTCAAACCTCTTTTAGTCTTAAACCTCTTTTAGTCTTCTAGTCTCAAACCTCTTCTAATCTCAAACCTCTTCTAGGCTTAAACCTCTTCTAGGCTTAACACTACTGAGTCCGAGCCTGTTTTTCACTCTCTTAGGTAGTCTGCCATGCCTTGATATTTTAGTTTATTTCACCTAACTAAAAACATTGAGGCAAAAGTGGCATGTATGATTATATTCTAGAATACCTCAGCAATAATAACATGGGAATGAAAGGAATGTAGTAAAAAAAGATTGAATTTAAATCAAATCTAAACAAACCCTTCCAAAAACATACTTTCAGAGGTGCTCAGACTTTGTACAAAAAATACATTGTAAAGATTTTGGAGCAAGGCTTTTGAACTCTGAACTTTGTAAACATAAGTGTTAGTTTTACAAAGGTGAGTTTAGCATTTAGAAAGTGTGTGTGGTTTCACTACTATATATTTATAATTTAGAGTGACCTGTACCTTTTCAAAAACCAGTTGTCCCTACAAATGCATATTGATGAGTTAGGTGTAAACCACACCTGGGACACCTCAGACAGAACAATGGCCCTTACCTAATGGCCCTGGAATGTCTTTGTGGCCCGTTACCCCCCCACCAGGATTTCTTGACACACCATGGCCCAATACGAGATCACTGAATTACCATACCCTTATCATATGAATAGCTGTCATTTGCTAATGGGCGGGTCGTTAGGAGCTGAAACCTCACTCAGAGACTGAAAAGTGCAAGAGACTAGTCCTATTCTCCTTACAAAGTGCTTATTTATATATTTGTTTCAAACTGTGTAAATTTGAAAAGAAAAGGGTTCAAGGTTTCTGGGGGTGTAATTTCTATGTCTCTCCGACAAAAACTGGCTGAGCTTTAAAAGCAATTCCCCATAAAAACCACCATATCCCTGCACAGGGATATCGGACTTCAGAGGGTTAAACCTCTTCTAATCTCAAACCTCTTCTAGTCTCAAACCTCTTCTAATCTCTAGTCTTAAACCTCTTCTAATCTCAAACCTCTTCTAATCTCAAACCTCTTCTAATCTTAAACCTCTTCTAGTCTTAAACCTCTTCTAATCTCAAACCTCTTCTAATCTCAAACCTCTTCTAATCTTAAACCTCTTTTAGTCTTAAACCTCTTCTAATCTCAAACCTCTTCTAATCTCAAACCTCTTTTAGTCTCAAACCTCTTCTCGTCTCAAACCTCTTTTAGTCTTAAACCTCTTTTAGTCTTCTAGTCTCAAACCTCTTCTAATCTCAAACCTCTTCTAGTCTCAAACCTCTTCTAATCTCTAGTCTTAAACCTCTTCTAATCTCAAACCTCTTCTAATCTCAAACCTCTCCTCCTCTTCTAATCTCAAACCTCTTCTAATCTTAAACCTCTTCTAATCTCAAACCTCTTCTAATCTCAAACCTCTTCTAGTCTCAAACCTCTTCTAATCTCAAACCTCTTCTAATCTCAAACCTCTTCTAATCTTAAACCTCTTCTAGTCTTAAACCTCTTCTAATCTCAAACCTCTTCTAATCTCAAACCTCTTCTAATCTTAAACCTCTTTTAGTCTTAAACCTCTTCTAATCTCAAACCTCTTCTAATCTCAAACCTCTTCTAATCTCAAACCTCTTCTAGTCTCAAACCTCTTCTAGTCTTAAACCTCTTTTAGTCTTCTAGTCTCAAACCTCTTCTAATCTCAAACCTCTTCTAGGCTTAAACCTCTTCTAGGCTTAAACCTCTTCTAATCTCAACCTCTTCTAGTCTCAAACCTCTTCTAGTCTCAAACCTCTTCTAATCTCTAGTCTTAAACCTCTTCTAATCTCAAACCTCTTCTAATCTCAAACCTCTCCTCCTCTTCTAATCTCAAACCTCTTCTAATCTCAAACCTCTTTTAGTCTCAAACCTCTTTTAGTCTCAAACCTCTTCTAATCTCAAACCTCTTCTAATCTTAAACCTCTCCTCCACCCTAGTCCCAAACGTGTCTCTCTCCCTCCCTCTCTCTCTCCCCTCTCTCCTCTCTCTCTCTCTCTCTCTCACCTCCACAGCAGTCTTGTAGGTCTGGGCCTTGACGGCCAATGGTTCCCAGATGCCCAGTGTCTCCATGTCTGCCAGGGTGCCCGTCTCCCCGTTAACGCCCCACACAGAGCTCTTCTCCTGGCTGTGCTTTGCCTGCAGGACACACACACACACACACACACACACACACACACAGAGGGATTTACACACATACAAATCAGCACACACACACACAGAGGGATTTACACACATAAAAATCAGCACACACACACACACACACACACACACACACACACACACACGTACCCTGAGGGAGGTGAGCGTGCGGATGGTGTTGTCTCCGTACACACACACACACACACACACACACACACACACACACACACACACACGTACCCTGAGGGAGGTGAGCGTGCGGATGGTGCTGTCTCCGTACACACACACACACACACACACACACACACACACACACACACACACACAGACACACACAGACACACACACAGACACACACACACACACACACACACACACACACACACACACACACACACACACACGTACCCTGAGGGAGGTGAGGATGCGGATGATGTTGGATCTGTACACACACACACACACAGACACACACACACACACAGACACACACACACACACACACACACACACACACACACACACACACACACACACGTACCCTGAGGGAGGTGAGCGTGCGGATGGTGTTGTCTCCGTACACACACACACACACACACGTACCCTGAGGGAGGTGAGCGTGCGGATGGTGCTGGCTCCACAGTTCTGTATGAGGGTGCGTGGCAGCACCTCGAGGGCGTGCGCGGCGGCTCGGTAGGGCCACTGCTCCACCCCGGTGAGGGACCGCGAGCGCTCCGTGAGGCGCTTGGACACGGCCATCTCCACCGCGCCACCGCCCGGCAGCAGGCTGGGCTCCAGCAGCACGTTACGGCACACCTGCATGGCGTCCTGCAGGTTACGCTCCACCTCCTGACACACACCACACCGCCGGGAGAGAACAACAGGTCAGGAACCACGGTAACCCCAGAGTGAAGCACACAGAGGAACATGTAACCATGGTAACCCCAGGGACGGGACCAGCCAGTAAGCGGCTCAGACACCAGCAAGGAGTTATACTGCCAGGGCGTTTACCCAGGGAGACACACGTACACACACGTACACACACACGTACACACACACACACACACACAGCGTACACACTCGCACGTACACACACACACACACACACTCGCACACACAGCGTACACACTCGCACACACTCGCACACACACTCGCACACACACTCGCACACACACGTACACACACACACACACACCACACACACACACACACGTACACAAACTCGCACACACACACGTACACACACGCACACACACTCGTACACACACACACAGCGTACCGCCAGGATCTCCTTGCTGGCCCCCCTCAGTAGGATGGTGCAGGCCTTGGGGTCTTTGCACTCGGTGACGAAGGTGAAGAACTCGTCTCCGATCTTCTTCACCTCAAACAGCCCGGCGCCGGTGCCCACATAGTCGTCCCGCAGCTCGTCCGTCCGGCTCGCGATACGAGCGCCACACGCCCTGAGAGGGGGGGGGCACAGCGACAACACATCAAGACCCCAGAGACTCACACAGAACCTGCAGCCTATCCAACAGCCTTACCTATCACCATCTCACCTGTCTGTGCTGTCACCATCACCATCTCACCTGGCTATGCGGCGGTTACTATGGTTACTATGGTTACTGTCTCACCTGGCTATGCGGTGGTTACTATGGTTACTGTCTCACCTGGCGATGCGGTGGTTACTATGGTTACTGTCTCACCTGGCGATGCGGCGGTTACTATGGTTACTGTCTCACCTGGCGATGCGGTGGTTATCAGTCTTCCTGATGCGGCGGATGGCGGTGATGTTGGCCTTCATGAGGTAATGCTGAGCCAAGTCTGAAACAGATCAGATTACATG
Organism: Clupea harengus; assembly: GCF_900700415.2. NCBI lineage: Eukaryota > Metazoa > Chordata > Actinopteri > Clupeiformes > Clupeidae > Clupea > Clupea harengus. Next base: position 1,179,037 of record NC_045170.1, on the reverse strand, counting down.
TGTGAGTGAGTGTGTGTGTGTGTGTGTGTGTGTGTGTGTGTGTGTGTGTGTGTGTGATGTTGGCCTTCATGAGGTAATGCTGAGCCAAGTCTGAAACAGATCAGATTACATGCGTGAGTGTATGTGAATATCTTTGTGTGTGTGTGTGTGAGTATACGTGAATATCTGTGTGTGTGTGTGTGAGTGTATGTGAATACCTGTGTGTGTGTGTGTGTGTGTGTGTGAGTGTATGTGAATATCTGTGTGTGTGTGTGTGTGAGTATACGTGCATGTGTACGTATGTATTTGTGTGTCCCTGTTAGTGTATGTGTCTGTGTGTGTGTGTATTTGTGTGTGCCTGTGAGTCTACGTGCAGACCTGCCAACATTGGTAAATGTGTTTGAGTACCATCCCTGGGGGGGTTTGTGCGGCGCGGCGGGGGAGAGAACTGTTGTAAATGTAGTACACCCCCATGATTTTTCTGTTGTCCTGTCCAAGATTTTGTGGCCTTCATTTTATTAGTTATAATGCTTATACTGTCCTCGTTGAGGTGTGTTAACTCCAACTAGACAGCGAGCTAAACTATCTTCTATTCATGAACATGAAGAATGCCTTAAATTCTTGTTTGCAGATTTATTTTCACTCTTCATGTTATACTGAATCCACATTGATAAGATCAAGAGATCAAAAGATGAAAGAGAGTGAAACTAGGAAACAAACAGCAAAATATTGCGATTAGTTAAGTCACCTAGTTTCCATGAAGTATAGAAATCACCTGTAAAGCTAACTGTTAACATTTTCCTAATAGCATCCACGTTGTTAGAACTAACATCCATGTTTTAACATTGCCACTTAGGTTTTAGCATTATAACTTCGTTTTTACACCATGAAATTAACATACTAATGAGTTAACTTGGTTATAACAAAGATGTGATACGTACAGCGATGCCTCTGCTGGGGAATCAACGTTAAGAAGCAATTTCTCTGGCGTAATGACCGTCTGCACTCTTAATCAGCCTGCCGTTTC
>NC_045170.1:1173031-1175531 GCF_900700415.2 Clupea harengus | reverse complement strand
GAGAGGAGAGAGGAGAGAGGGAGAGGAGAGAGGAGAAGGAGGGAGAGAGGGAGAGAGGGAGAGAGGAGAGAGGGAGAGAAGGAGGGAGGGAGAGGAGAGAGGGAGACGGAGAGGAGAGGGAGGGAGAGAGGGAGAGAGGAGAGAGGGAGAGAAGGAGGGAGAGAGGAGAGGGAGGGAGAGAGGAGAGAGGGAGAGGAGAGAGGGAGAGAAGGAGGGAGGGAGAGAGGAGAGGGAGGGAGAGAGGAGAGAGGGAGACGGAGAGGAGAGGGAGGGAGAGAGGGAGAGAGGAGAGAGGAGAGAGGGAGAGAAGGAGGGAGAGAGGAGAGGGAGGGAGAGAGGAGAGAGGGAGAGGAGAGAGGGAGACGGAGAGGAGAGGGAGGGAGAGAGGGAGAGAGGAGAGAGGGAGAGAAGGAGGGAGAGAGGAGAGAGGGAGAGAGGAGAGAGGAGAGAGGGAGAGAAGGAGGGAGAGAGGGAGAGAGGGAGGGAGAGAGGAGAGAGGGAGAGAGGAGAGAGGAGAGAGGGAGAGGAGAAGGAGGGAGAGAGAAGAGGGAGGGAGAGAGGAGAGAGGGAGAGGTGTTTGTCTGATTACCTGATGTCTTTGATGTGTGTTGAGCATGTCTCTGACGTGTGTGTGTGTGTGTGTGTGTGTGTGTGTGTGTGTGTGTGTACCTGATGTCCTTGAGTGTGTTGAGCATGTGTGTGTGTGTGTGTGTGTGTGTGTGTGTGTGTGTGTGTGTGTACCTGATGTCTTTGAGTGTGTTGAGCATGTCTCTCTGACGTGTGTGTGTGTGTGTGTGTACCTGATGTCTTTGAGTGTGTTGAGCATGTCTCTCTGACGTGTGTGTGTGTGTGTGTGTGTGTACCTGATGTCTTTGAGTGTGTTGAGCATGTCTCTCTGACGTGTGTGTGTGTGTGTGTGTGTGTGTGTGTACCTGATGTCCTTGAGTGTGTTGAGCATGTCTCTGACGTGTGTGTGTGTGTGTGTGTGTGTGTGTGTGTGTACCTGATGTCCTTGAGTGTGTTGAGCATGTGTGTGTGTGTGTGTGTGTGTGTGTGTGTGTGTGTGTGTGTGTGTGTGTGTGTACCTGATGTCCTTGAGTGTGTTGAGCATGTCTCTCTGACGTGTGTGTGTGTGTGTGTGTGTGTGTGTGTGTGTGTGTGTACCTGATGTCCTTGAGTGTGTTGAGCATGTCCTCCAGTGCCTGTCTGTAGGCGCTGATGATGACTGTAGGGTGCATCTGCTGCACAAACTGCTCCGCCACAGCCAGCATTTCACCAGCTACACACACACACACACACACACACACACACACACACACACACACACACACACACACACACACACACACACACACACACACAGAGGAAGAGTTAATCCATATAAACACACACTCACACACACACACACACACACACACACAGAGGAAGAATTAATCCATATAAACACACACTCACACTCACACACACACACACACACACACACAGGAAGAGTTAATCCATACAAGTATATACTGTACACACACACACACGCACCCTAGATTTCAAAGTACTCCTGCTAACATACAAAGCCCTAAATGACCTGGCTCCAAACTACCTTAAGGAACTAGTTGTCCCCTACTGCCCTCCAAGACCGCTCCGTTCCCAGAGTGCTGGCCTCCTTGTAATTCCAAGAATATCAAAAACCACAGTAGGAGGCAGAGCCTTTAGCTACCGAGCCCCCCTCCTCTGGAACAATCTCCCTGCCTCCATTCGAGATGCAGACACCCTACCTATATTCAAATCAAGACTAAAGACATTCCTCTTTAGTGCATCCTATAGCCATAAGTAATTGCGTCAACAAACCCATCACCTGCTGGGCCAGCCAGTCAGCAAGCATAGACATAACTGAACACACAAGAATTAAAAATATATATATACAACACTGGGCTACAGACAGCGTATGTTGTACCCTGCAACCCTAACAAAGCTTACGACTAAAATCTCCATATGTACCAAACCAAACTAATTGCTAAATGGCAGCATAACTAAACATAACTAATGCTAAACCAAACTAAATGCCAAACCAAACTAAATGCTAAATGCCAGAATAGCTAAACACATCTAAAACACATGCAATACCCCCCTAATCAACATAACTGGGCTACAGACAGCGTATGTTGTACCGTGAAGGAGTGCGGAAGATCCCGGGTACAGCACACGGCGCGTATTGCGACTGTCACCAGCCAACTAAATACTAAATAAAATCCCCATACACCCAGCCAGGCAGCCTCTCTCTCTCTCTCTCTCTCTCTCTCCCCCTCTCCCTCTCCTTTCTTATCACATTGCTAATGCCTATAATAACCCACTCACTCTGTTCTTTTTCTTTCTCTCCTAATCTAGACTATCTTCGCCATGGGACGCTGCTGTAGTCTCTCTACCCGGTCTACCTGCAGAAACCCTCGACCAATTGCACCCACCGCCACCGCACTGCCGTACACTTACTCTACCTCATACCCTATGC
>NC_045170.1:1168031-1170531 GCF_900700415.2 Clupea harengus | reverse complement strand
CACACACACACACACACACACACACACACACACACACGACTGAAGACCCAAATCTAGAGAAGACCCCTCACCTTGGCGGCAGTGATGTTCCCAGTCTGCACCTTCCGCCCAGACTCCCTCTTGATGTTCTGGTCTGAGAGGTAAGACACAGAAGAACACAGCACATGGGGTTAGAGAACACAGCATTAATAACACGCCCAGACTCCCTCTTGATGTTCTGGTCTGAGGGGTACGACACAGAAGAACACAGCACATGGGGTTAGAGAACACAGCATTAATAACACGCCCAGACTCCCTCTTGATGTTCTGGTCTGAGAGGTAAGACACAGAAGAACACAGCACATGGGGTTAGAGAACACAGCATTAATAACACGCCCAGACTCCCTCTTGATGTTCTGGTCTGAGAGGTAAGACACAGAAGAACACAGCACATGGGGTTAGAGAACACAGCATTAATAACACGCCCAGACTCCCTCTTGATGTTCTGGTCTGAGAGGTGAGACACAGAAGAACACAGCATTAATAACACAGCATATGGGGGTAGGGAACACAGCATTAATAACACAGCACATGAGGTTAGGGAACACAGCATTAATAACACAGCATATGAGTCTGGGAACACAGCATTAATTACACAGCACAGGAGTCTGGGGTATGAGTCTGAGTCAGGCAGTAGGCTTATAGAGATAATAAGTATATCTGCAATTTATTTTTAATTCTAAACTAACTCCAGAAATGACTGACAACAGTACATATAAACCCGTTAAAGTGAATCCTTAAATGCAGAAATTACGGGGGGAAACCATCGGGGATGCTCATCTTTCATAGCCTGTGCCTCGTCTCCTAGGACCTGGGCGTTGCTGTGGCGGTCAGGGGAAGCCTACCAACTGACAGGAGTGAGTACACCCCAAATTAACGCCCTTTCATCAGTAATTCTCTGAGAAGAGCAAAGACACTTGCGGTACGACGGCAAATTAACTGCAATTTATCGCAGTTGCCATTTCTATTAAACATGTTAACGTTAATGATTTTGGTTGGCAAGGCCACATGCTTTATTAGCCGACAGGCTAATGTTGGCTAGCTATTGCCCAACTGCTGCCACCCGGGGACAATAACGGTGTTATTATTTGACAACGAAACCACCCCAATCATAAGAACCAATTTCTTAAACATAGACCTTGGAGAAATGATTCAAAACTCACTCAATACGAGTACCGGTCCGCCCAACATTGTATTATTCAGCGCGTGGTCACACACAAGGGTTCTGTACCGGCAGAGCAGAAGGCGGAGTCAGTGTAAGAGGGCGGGACCTGAAGTGATAAGACCAATCATATTCGAGAGAAAGTGACACGGCCTGATATAAGCCTATCGGCAAAAGGAAAAAACACAGCTTTGCCATGGGAACAGATAGTTGACAGTGACAATCGCAAGGCCATATAAGCCGATGCTTTGGTAGAAATATCCACGGCTGTGAATGAAGGCAACACGGAGTGTAATGACGTTATTATCGTGTCTCACTCCTGAGCGCGCAGTGGGCAACTTTGAGCACAGACTAATGTTTCTGCAAGCGCAGAATTATATTTTAAAGAGAATGTTTTGCCTCCTCAAAGAAAAGCGTGGTTTGAGCGCACACACACCTATCCCACATGACATGTGCTCAACGGACTCAAAGGACACTCCCTCCCTCGCATAGACATATATACATGTCTATACTCCCTCACGTCTTTCTCACTCGCTTGCTGTCTCTTGTTTGTGCACGCTCAACTTGCCCTGTATACGCTCGCTCAATTTGGCAAAGCGACATGGTGCCACAAACGTCTCATGGGCCAAGAAGTTATCGATTAACCAATCACAGAATAAAGACCATGCACCATCACTAAAGCCAATTTCACCCATATCGGTTACCATGGTTATACATATATATATGTCTATGCTCACCCATGCAAAGGTGATCATTTTCGTGTTTTTTATTGCGTTGTCATCTTGTAACCGGCTGGAGTGCTTGGTGCGTTTAACAGAGGACGTTTTGATATGATAACGTTATACTCTGTATATTTGTACTTTAGTCCATAAATGAATGTTCTTTACAGAAAATGAGGACACGTTTTCCTTAAGCCGGGGACATTGACTTCCTAACTTACATTAACATAAATGTCAGCTAACGTGTGTGTGTGTGTGTTACTCAAAAATAAATAACTGTGATTGGGGTGATGATTTAAAGTTGTCCTCCACCCCAGCAAAAATGGGACAACGAGAACTGATGGAAAATAAAAAGCAATCACAATAAATAAATAAATAGAGAACATATATCAACATTTTGTCCGGATAGCGCTATAGTAATAAACATTTGCTGTTTGATTTGCAGTGTCACTTAGCATCATCAGAATTTAAAACACTTAATATCATCAGTATTTAAAACATTCAACTGCCTGGTTTTGATATTGAAGTTGAGCATCGGGTCTTTAACTTCACGGCTTCAGACTTCTTCACGGCTAAATGA
>NC_045170.1:1150531-1153031 GCF_900700415.2 Clupea harengus | reverse complement strand
GGTACAAATGTACTCTGAAGACTGAAGAGTCAAAGAGGTGGGACAAAGGGAGAATTTGCCGGTAATGAGTGTTTTGATTGGTTAAGAGACGCATCGTTGATGAGATGTAAGGTTTACACTGGTCAGCATATCTGCCAGTCAAAAACAGCCAGGCGATGCGGTTCTACCACTGTTTTGAATGGCTTTTATACTGGCGTCGTGCTACCCGTCACTTTTTTCTTTCCCCTGGACTCGCCTATTCTGAAGTTTACGGTCTGCATTGACTTCAGTTCACTCCGTAGTTAATCCCTTGTTAGCTTTTCAATGTGGTAAAGTTTTGTTATATTTCTGTGAATGAAAAGAGACTCTGAATATGTATTAATGAATTCTATTTTGTATATGTACCAGGTTTCACATTTGTTGTGACCAGTTAATGCCTTGTTAGCCTTTCAATGTGGTAAAATTTTATAATTTTTCTGTGAATGAAAAGAGACTTTGAAAATGTATTAATGAATTCTATTTTGTATTTGTACCTGGATTCAATAAATAAAAAAAATTAAAAATAAAAAAGTTCTTCATACCAATGTCCTGATTCACGCCTCTGGCCTATTAGATACAACATTTTAGTTTTAGATTACATTACGACACCTGAAAGATCCATACACAAAGAATGCACAAAATTCATCAAAGCATTTTTTTGAAATCTTAGTTGAAAAGTCCGACCCAGTCTATTCAATTCAATTCAATTCAATTGTATTTATATAGCGCCAGACCAATACACTTGTCTCAAGGCGCTTTACAGAGCCCAGAGCCTGAACCCCCTTAGAGCAAGCACAATGGCAGCAGGGGCAAGGAAAAACTCTCTGTTAGTCCGAAAGGAATCTTAAGCAGAACCACGGCACATAAGGGGGACCCATCTGCTTGAGGTCGGCCGGGTGGAGATAGGAAGGGGGGGGGTCATAAGTCCATAGATGCCTATATTTAGCTGCCTATCTTGATATAAAGATAAATAAATACACCATTACACGTTCATAATACACTACCAAACATGAAAGGTTGATACACAAAGAATGAACAATATATATTGACGCTTTCATAGAAATATTTGCTTAAAATTCCGACCTAATGTCATACACAGTGAAAGCATAGTGCATAGGCCTGTACTCCTACTTTGTAAAAAGCACCAGACCATTTCCCACTGTAAGTTATTTAATTGAAGTTATTTAATAGAAGTTATTTAATTGAAGTTATTTAATATAAGTTATTTAATATAAGTTATTTAATTGAAGTTTTTTAATAGTTGCTTGGAGTCTAATATCAGTGGTCTTATTTAATATAAGTTATTTAATTGAAGTTATTTAATAGAAGTTATTTAATTGAAGTTATTTAATATAAGTTATTTAATTGAAGTTATTTAATAGTTGCTTGGAGTCTAATATCACTGGTCTTATTTAATATAAGTTATTTAATAGTTGTTTGGAGTCTAATATCAGTGGTCTTCGTGACCTCCGTAGATCTGCAGTACTTCCGCTCACCTCACCAGGTCCAGAGTAGTCACTTTACCCAGCAGTCCAGATCTACTGCAGCACGGTGGCTCAGTGGTTAGCACTGTCGCCTCACAGCAAGAAGGCCCTGGATTCGCATCCCGGTCCTTCCAGGTCGTTCCAGGTCCTTTCTGTGTGGAGTTTGCATGTTCTCCCCGTGCCTGCGTGGGTTTACTCCGGGTACTCCGGTTTCCCCCACCATCATAAAGACATGCATTGCATCGTATGAATATGAATGAATGTTGGTGGTGGTCAGAGGGGCCGTTGGCACTGATTGGCAGCCACGCAGTCAGTCTGCCCCAGGGCAGCTGTGGCTACTGAGGTAGCTTACCACCACCGGTATGACTGTGTGTGTATGACTACTGGACTCTGTAAAGCGACTTCGGGTATATAGAGAAGCGCTATATAAAATTGAATTGATTGATTGATTGATTGATACTGCAGTCTACATGTGCGCCGTGGTGATGTCATGAGACACACAGACCTGGTGATGTCACAGACCTGGTGACATCATGAGAGGCACAGACCTGGTGATGTCATGAGACGCACAGACCTGGTGATGTCTTGAGATGTTAAGGATAAAGTACAACTCTCTCATCACAACGAGGTTAGAGTAACCCCAAGAAAGTAAAACACACGCTGTTCAAAATGCTGTGCAAGATTTTAATCAGGCAACAACAACAACCTTTCTGTGATTATACAAACAATAGTCATCACTTATAAAAGCATCCTGTACACTGTACAATATTCAGTGGCACGTGTAGAGTGACCTGCAGCCTGCTTGGTGTATAATAATATATAATATAATATATATAATAATATATATAATAATATGGCACTTCTTCCAGCAGCACACACACACACCAGGCGAGAGGGACAAGGCCCCTGGTATTCCAGGACAGAATAAATAAATAAATACATAAATAAATACATAAATAAAAACCACTGGGCTGGAGTGGTGCCTCATAACGCCCCCT
>NC_045170.1:1138031-1143031 GCF_900700415.2 Clupea harengus | reverse complement strand
ACACATTTATATCTATATTTGTCTAAGGTTTCAATCATACACATTTATATCTATATTTGTCTAAGGTTTCAATCATACACATTTATATCTTTATTTGTCTAAGGTTTCAATCATACACATTTGTGTGTCCATGCGGTTCATCCAGGCCTTCACCGATCTTCATGATGGTTTTCATGTTTTGAATGTGTGTGTGTGTTTTGCATGTAATGTAAAGAGCGTGTTTATGCATCAGTACTAAAGGGTGTGTGTGTGTGTGTGTGTGTCTGTGTGTGTGTGTGTGTGTGTGTGTGTGTGTATGTATGTGCTCTATTGTACCTGATGTAGAGTTGGTTTTCTTCTTCAGACTCTTCTCCTGTCCTGATCTCTTCTCAGCATCGCACCGCCCCTTCCACGCCAGCCATGACAGTCTCTCTATGGTCTCCTGGTAACACACACACACACACACACACACACACACACACACCCTTTAGTACTGATGCAGAAACACGCTCTTTACATTACATGCAAAACACACACACACATTCAAAACATGAAAACCATCATGAAGATCGGTGAAGGCCTGGATGAACCGCATGGACACACACTCATGGACACACACTCATGGACACACACGCATGGACACACACTCATGGACACACACGCATGCACACACACGCATGGACACACACGCATGGACACACACGCATGGACATACACGCATGGACACACACTCATGGACACACACGCATGGACACACACGCATGGACACACACGCATGGACACACACTCATGGACACACACGCATGGACACACACTCATTCTCATGTGTGTGATGCTTTTAGTGCCGTGACCGTTGCTCCAGAGCCGTGATGTGACGTGACAGTGATGTGGCTGTTTAATGTTGTGATGCAGTGATGTGATGTGATTGTTTAATGATGTGATGTGATGTGATGTGATGTGATGTGATGTGACTGTTTAATGTTGTGATGTCATGCAGTGATGTCATGCAGTGATGTGATGCAGTGATGTCATGCAGTGATGTGATGCAGTGATGTGATGCAGTGATGTGACTGTATTTTGAATGATGTTGCAGTGCAGTGCAGTGTCGTGACTGTGTGTGTGAATGATGCAGTTGTTTTGGTGAGTGTGTGTGTGTGTGTGTGAATGACGCAGTGACTGTGTGTGTGTGTGTGTGTGTGAATGATGCAGTTGTTTGGTGAGTGTGTGTGAATGATGCAGTTGTTTGGTGACTGTGTGTGTGTGTGTGTGTGTGTGTGAGTGTGTGTATGATGCAGTTGTTTTGGTGTGTGTGTGAATGATGCAGTTGTTTGGTGACTGTGTGTGTGTGTGTGAATGATGCAGTTGTTTGGTGACTGTGTTGTGTGTGTGTGTGTGTGAATGATGCAGTTGTTTGGTGAGTGTGTGTGTGTGTGAATGATGCAGTTGTTTGGTGAGTGTGTGTGTGTGTGTGAATGATGCAGTTGTTTGGTGTGTGTGTGTGTGTGTGTGTGTGTGTGTGAATAATGCAGTTGTTTGGTGAGTGTGTGTGTGTGTGTGTGTGTGACGAGGTGAAGAGCAGCTAGCTGGATGAGATCCGCGGTGGTGTGACGGAGTGTCACGGGACGTGACGTCATACGGTCTCTAACCTGCAGCTCAGGCACAGATAACACGGACTCTTCAGATGCAGAGGACATCGTCTCTAGAGTATTCATCACCTCATCATCTCTCTCCTCTGTTGCGTTGTCCTCCTCCTCCTCCTCCTGCTCCTCCTCTTCCTCCTCCTCCTCTTCCTCAGTGTGTCTGCGTGAGGTCATCCTCTTGCCACCTGAGTGGCTGTGGTCCATTCTCACAGTGGGGGGGCGGACCAGCACCAGCTGAGGGAGGGGCGGAGCCAGCAGCTTGTGTCGTCCTATCAGGGTGTCGCAGTGCTGCTGACTGACCAGACTCTCGCCCAATGGGGTGGCTTGAGGAGTGAGGGGGGGAGCCAATCCCAGAGCAGGTGTGACCAGAGGGGGCGGGTTGAGAACCCTAACCATGGGACACACCAGAGGGGCGGAGACCGGCAGGCTGATGATCACCCCGCCCAGCCCCAGGACAGGCCCTCCCCTCCCCCTCACACACGCCGACGCCCCTCCCCTCCCCCTCACACACGCCGACGCCCCTCCCCTCCCCCTCACACATGCCGACGCCCCTCCCCTCCCCCTCACACACCTCCCTGGGGGGGCACTGGGGGCTGGTGGTGGAGTCAGGGGCGGTGTGTGTGAGGGTGGGGGGGGCGCGGGCGCGGGCGCGGGCTGGATGGGTTGGAGCAGTTTGCCCTCCTGCCTCCAGGTGGGGGTGAAGAGTCGCTCCCGGCGTTTTGGGGGGCGGGGGGAAGGTTTGGCGGGAGCACCGGGGGGTGTCGGGCCGGCGGGGGGGGGGGCACCCACTTGAGTCCACAGGGCTGCATGACGAGCCGCTCGGGCAGGCTGGGGGGGTAGCGGACGCCGGGGGGGAAGCTGTACGGCCGCGGGGGTGGGGGGGCAGGAGGGTTTTGGGGCAGGGGTCGTCACCGGATGGATTTGCCCGATCGCTAGCGCTGCTCCTCGGGACTGACTCCCTGGGGAAGGAGGCCCCCTGCTGGCCACCGTGGTGCAGCACAGCCTTATAGATGCCCTGCAGGCTTTTCTGGAGAAGGAGCAAAAAACACAAACACACACTAATAGCACATTACACTGACTAACGCTAATAGCACATTTCACTGACTAACGCTTGTCGGTAGGAAAACTATATGATCAGGGAAAGTGTATTAAAACCGGATGTCGTCACTTTAAGCCGGTCTCTGGTTGGATAAAGCTTTTCAGCAGAAATGGACAAGGACCTTTACTTTTGAGTTGAGAAGTTGTGTTGATCGCCTGGCATGCAAACGATCGGTTTTCTTTAAATTATTATTATTTTTGTGAAGTTATACGGCTTATGTGAATAAAGCTATCTACACAACTTTTTATATGTCTACATTGACTCGTTTAGTTGTTCATGTGGTACACGTAGGTCATTGGAACACATAGTAGCTAGCTAGCCTCGCTGCTAATAAGTCTAACGTTAGCATGCTGATATGAATAGACCCATTATAGTCAGGTGGCTTAATGCTCAATTGACTTGTTAACCGAACTTTTACGAAGTCATACAACTAAACACACAAGTGACTTGTTAACCTATGTCTACATTGACTCGGTTAGTTGTCCATGTGGTACACGAATGTTGCAGAGTATTGTCCTATTGTAGGACTTAACTGAAGCTAAGGCTTAGACCAACAATCCATTGGAACACATAGTAGCTAGCTAGCCTCGCTGCTAATAAGTCTAAGGTTAGCATGCTGATATGAATAGACCCATTATAGTCAGGTGGCTTAATGCTCAATTGACTTGTTAACCGAACTTTTACGAAGTCATACAACTAAACACACAAGTGACTTGTTAACCGAACTTTTACGAAGCTATATGACCAAACACAAAGCTAGCACTGTTAATTCCGCTATAGCTAGCCAGGTCAATTAGCTCGCCTAAGATACTGCAATTTAAGCTAACCAATTACCTCATTTCCCCCAAAACCCATCGATTACATGTGTTTGTGATGTGTAACATATATCCTTAATCAGTCATTCAAGTTATTAACGTTTATTTACCGCTAGCAATTACACGACACAAGGGTAATTCAATCACTATTAATGTTGAACTTGAACTTCAACAACGTCACACAACATTAAAAGTCAGGCATCGGCATGGTTCCTACAGAATAAATCAAAGGTCCTTGTCCATTTCTGCTGAAAAGCTTTATCCAACCAGAGACCGGCTTAAAGTGACGACATCCGGTTTTAATACACTTTCCCTGATCATACAGTTTTCCTACCGACAACGCTAATAGCACATTTCACTGGTTAACTGCATCACACTGGCTAGCTCTCTTACACTGGCTAATGCTGGCTAGCTATCTTACACTGGCTAACGCTGACTATCTATCTTACACTGGCTTACGCTAACTAGCTATCTTACACTGGCTAACGCTGACTAGCTATCTTACACTGGCTAACGCTGACTATCTATCTTACACTGGCTAACGCTGACTAGCTATCTTACACTGGCTAACGCTGACTATCTATCTTACACTGGCTAACGCTGACTAGCTATCTTACACTGGCTAACGCTGACTAGCTATCTTACACTGGCTAATGTTGACTAGCTGTCTTACACTGGCATACGCTAACTAGCTATCTTACACTGGCTAACGCTGACTATCTATCTTACACTGGCTAACGCTGACTAGCTATCTTACACTGGCTAACGCTGACTATCTATCTTACACTGGCTAATGTTGACTAGCTATCTTACACTGGCTAACGCTGACTAGCTATCTTACACTGGCTAACGCTGACTAGCTATCTTACACTGGCTAATGTTGACTAGCTATCTTACACTGGTTAACGCTGACTAGCTATCTTACACTGGCTAACGCTGACTATCTATTTTACACTGGCTAATGTTGACTAGCTGTCTTACACTGGCTAATGTTGACTAGCTGTCTTACACTGGCTAACGCTGACTAGCTATCTTACTCGGGCTAATTACCTAACATTGGGTGTGACGGCCTTAACACCACTGCCTTACCCAGAGCCACAGGGGCATGATATTCTCATCCCTCTCCACTGGGGGGCGCTGGTCAGACGGTTCCACTCTACGGCAGGGCTGTGGCATGCTGGGAACTCTTTTCTGCTGGAAATAAGACTGAGAGCAAATGCATGAGAGTAAAGGTTAGCGCTGACAATCTTATGCAGAGATGCATGCTGGGAAGGTTAGGTTAGTTATGAAACCTCCCAAAGTGATGCATGCTGGTAAAGTTACGTTCAAACAGGAAATGCATGCTGGGAAGGTTAGAATCATGCAACAGATGCATTATGGGAAGGTTAGCTCTAATGGTGTACTGTACTGATATGAACAGATGCATGCTGGGACGGTTAGCATCATGCAACAGATGCATTATGGGAA
>NC_045170.1:1115531-1123031 GCF_900700415.2 Clupea harengus | reverse complement strand
TCTGAACAACCTAGCCGACAGATGATTAGGGCCAAACGAATGGAGGTCTTGGGAGCCAACTTTCAAGGCTGCCTTGGCGTGAGAATCGGTGATATTGACCAAAACAGGTGTATTTTCTGGCGTGAAATACATTAATGTCAAAAGATTATTTTGTTCATGCTAGCGTGACAGTACATACAAGCTTGGCGGCGGTTATTATCGAAAAATAAATCCCGACGGGGCGAACAGGACGCAGACGCACAGCGGAGAATATTGAAAACATAATTATAAACAGAAGATTGCATTTCTGCTAATAGATCCCTTTAAACATTCTGAAGAGCCGTATAATACATGCCAATAAAGCACACTGAATTGAAAACCGTGTCTCACGCCAAAAGTATGAGTTGTCCAACCCAACCAGTTTATTTGATGGTGATGATAATAATTATAATATTAATATTACTATTATAATAATGAAGTCGTAATCACTCCTTTTAAACCGGAAAATGTTCGTTTTTAATCTATTATCTATATTCTCCGCACATATTAACTACACACAATTCTGAAAGAATAATAAATATACTGGTTTAAGGAAGTCAGTAGGCCTATCTCTGCATTTCAAAGCACTAACTGGCTTCAATAAAGTGTTTATCAATAGTTTTTGGCAGGTATTGATTAAACTTCCCTTCTAGTTACCACTGAATAGTTTATAATTGAAATAGACCATTCATCTCAGTAATAGAAAGATCTAATTGGTAGGCTAATAGGCCATAGCCTGCAGCTGTAGGCCTATCTCTAAGATGGCCAAGCCAACCAAATTCCACCAAGTCACATTCAAGTGATGGTCTACACCTGCCTGCTTACCTTCACCTACAACTTATAAACCTGTCGAGTTAGATGGTCGCTTAAAAGCAACGAGTGCACAAAGGAGTGAATTTGGGAAAATTGCTTTGATTTTTGTGATTTGAGCACCATGTTTAACTTCGGTGCCACCGCGCAGCTACTGCGACCCAAGACTGCGAAGGTGGTTCGCGGGCACATCATGCCGCTGACTCCCGAGCGCATTCCAAGCTTCATCATTCCACCGAAATTACAAATTCGGTCACCGCGCGCTCGTCACGAGGACACTGACCGCACACGACTGCTGTCTCCCGACCACCGCGCCACCTTGCGCAGGGGGGATCTCTCGCCTTCATTCGTCTTGTCTAGCCGTTCCCCAAGGTTCCCCAAACTTTCTCCGGTGGCCGGAGGGAGCGCGGGGCATGTAGCCGCCGGTCGAGTCTCGGAGGACCGAACGGATCTATCGACCCGCGCCGCTCTGGGTTTGGAACATGTAAAGAAGATCTCCACACCCTACGGATTTCGCACCTTGGCGGAGAGTCCCCACGTCCGACGACGGGAGTCGCTGTTTCATGGGGATCGCTATAGTACCTGCAAAGTTGCAGACCCACCATCCGTCAGTCCCTGCCCCGTGTCTGCTGTGAATGAGCAGCAGGACACCGGAACGCGCTTGCCTACTTGTAACGGAGAGATGGTCAGTCCTTTCAACGCCTTGAAGTCTGAGCGCAGCCCGAGGCAAAGCCCCAATCCAACTGGCGTCGCGAAGTCCTCCAAAGACAAACTTCAGTTGTTTTTGAGAAACCCTCGTTATGGCCTGAAGACGTTAACTCCTCGGCGGGCCGCGAAGGGACCTTCTTCCACATGTTCATAATGTAATTAAGAAGTGTTTTTAGTTGCCAGTTTAATTTTATTATTTTTTTATATATGAAACTTTGTAATAAATCGTAGCCTACTCTTGAAATACTTCGACTGTTGTGTATGAATATTTGTATACTTGGTGACCATGGATTAATTTATGAGGGTATGAATTGCGTTATTTAGACAGACCTTGGGAAATGGGCGTGGTGACACACAGGTAACATGCCCTGATTGAGTGCCGGTTAGATAGCGGGGTTAGATCCATAGACATGTATAGACATATATACATGTATATAGGCCTATGTCTATGTGTATAGACGCCCAATTGACTGCTCCAGACCGTTGCTGCTAGGCGCTCACTTTTCTTGTGCTCCCACAGCTCATTCCCTTTGAAATACTGAAACGAAATCTAAACTATCGAAATAGTGCTTCTTTAACTACTAATAATTATTTAAACATCGTTGAGAAAAATGGAACAAAATCTGCAAATAGCCTACTACTTCCCACTGCCTCCTCAACTCCTCTTTGGGAAACCTTCAAAGTGTGAAGTTTCTACCACAACATGCTAGCCAGCTAACTATAGTCAGATTCATAATATGTCAGTCGCTCAGCCGAAACGCACGTGTTTTGTTACAATGTGTCTGGTTGGGAGTTTCGGGAAAAGATACAAGTTGGTATTTCATGGGTCTAGTACAGGGGTTTTCAACTGGTTTTGTCCCAGGGACCACCATTCTGACTAAAAAGTAATTCGTGGCCCACTGATGTGCCTGCACGCGCGTGCGTGTTTGTAACCGCCGCTGCCGCGCCCCCTCCCCCTGCACAGATATTTTGCCTATAACACTTAAATATGTGAAATTATCAGGGTACATCGCTAGCCGCCACCACGCCCCCTCCCCCTGCACAGATATTCTGCCTATAAGACGATATTTTCACGGTATTCAAGAGTAATCGGGAAATGTGTTGAAATATCAAAGCGAATTTATAAAAATAAAAAAATTCAATGGTGAACTGATCAACATAGGCTCATGTCGCGGACCCCCTGCAATGCCGCCACGGACCACCAGGGGGCCACGGACCCCCTGTTGAAAACCCCTGGTCTAGTAGCTAGTGTGTTTCAGTCACGGTTAGTGCACTTCTTGATGTGTTCTCATTTAATTTTATGAATCTGAGCTCTAACTGTCATTTTCATTTAAAAAAGAAAGACAAACAAACTCAACTCACTCATTATCAGAACTGTACGTAATGTGAATATGTTTATGTTAGCATTGATTCGCCTATGTCTTCTGTATGTTTCAGTTTGAGAGGGAGTTAGATCTTTCAGTGGCATGAGGCGGGACATGCCACTGATCCGCCAATCAGCAGCATCGACTGTTGACAGCCAGTTCACGAACGAATACTGAGCGAGAAGTGTTTACAGGATTAATTTAAAGTTCGTGGTTAAAATGTTATTTAGCTACAACTTAGCTAATACATGTTGTGGTAGACCTAGTGTGTGTTGAATATTAAAGTTTCAGTACGTATAACGTTATAGTTTGATGAACGATAACAAGCTCCTTTTACAGTCAAGTAGGCTATTGTTTTTACCGTGGTAAAGATAATTTCATAATTTTATAATACAACAGAGTAATCCGGCATGATTACATTACGAGTATGTTAACTCCACTCCGCGGTATTTAAATACAAATATTCTCGCTGCCGACTGTGCGTCGAAAACGTTATTTATGTAAATGAAAAGGTAAATATTTGACACCACAATCAGATCTTTGCCTCAGTGCTTACCATCTTTTCTGTGATTTTCTCCAGATTGTGATTTAGCCTATATTGTTACTGGACTGTGTGCGTAAAAGTGTCAATCAATAGCACTGCTCTACATATAAGAACCACAAATCACTTTTATCATAAAAACATTTAATCAGCAAGGGACAAAACAATGAAAAAAAATTGTGCTTTATCAAAAAAACAACGTATTAAAACTATGTGAAGGCACTGATGGTCCGGTATAATTACAGCACACACACACACACACACACACACACACACACACACACACACACACACACACCGACCATTGCACACAAACATGGCAATTTGTATGAAGTAAACAAATAAAGATACATCAAAACAAGAAACATATTGATGCACAGAAACGCATAACATTTTAAAATACAACTTAAAAGAGTAGCAGAGGCATTGTCGGGTCTATAGTTCACCATCGAACATAGCATTAACATGGAGGTGCTGTTGATCCACACAACCTTGAAGAAACACCTCTTGTAATCACCTTTATTGCTGCTCATGTTCTCACTGCTCATACCACTTATATCTTATGTCATACTGTATATACCCTATTTATCTATATTTATATTACCATTTGCACATACTCTGCACTCTTCTACTTTGCACTTCTGGTTAGATGCTAACTGCATTTCGTTGCCTCAGTACTTGTATGGCCTTTGTATGGCCTTTGGAAGAAAACCAGCCCCACAACATCAAAGATCCGCCACCATACTTCACATTGGGTATGGGGGTCTTTTCTGTATGGCTATCTTTCTGTCTACGCCAAACGCACCTTTGGTGTTTGTTGCCAAAAAGCTTTATTTTGGTCTCATCTGACCATATAACTCGGCCCCATTGAAAGTCTGACTTACATTTGGCAAACTGTAGGCGCTTTAGTTTGTTGTTGATTGACAGCAGAGGCTTTTTTCTGGCAACCCTCCAAAACAACTTGTGGTGATGGAGGTGGCGTCTGATGGTAGTTCTGGAGACTTTCTGACCCCAAGACTCAATTTACCTCTGCAATTCTCCAGCTGTGATCCTTGGAGATTCTTTTGCCAGTCGAACCATCCTCCTCACGGTGCGTGGGGTCAATTTACAGATAGGTCCTCTTCCAGGCTGATTCCTTACATCTCCTGTCGCTTTGAACTTCTTAACTATTGCCCTAATTGTGGAAATGGGTATTTTCAACTGTTAAGATATTTTCTTATATCCTTTTCCGGATTTTCTGCAGCTCAACAACTTTTTGTCGCACTTCGACACTGTGTTCTTTTGTCTTTCCCATCTTGATGAATGACTAAGGGTATTTGGCTTGTGCCACCTCATATTTATACCCCAGTGAAACAGGAAGTCATGGTTGACCACTAAAGAGTTCCTAATCAAACAGGTGAACTTAAAAATGTAAAACATGACTGGTAATATACTTCAGTTAGATTTTAATTATACGATTTTCTAGGGGTACCAATAATTGTGGCACCCATGTTTTGGAGAAAAATATTTTATTTAATGTAAAAAAAAAATGATTCTTTCAATAATTTTACCTTAATGAAAAGGTAAGATTTTTGTGAATATTTTGAGTAAAAGACCAAGAGGATAAACAGCAAAGACATATTTGTTCATAGCCTGTTTTGGTCACATTCACTAAGGGTGCCAATAATTGTGGAGGGCACTGTACATAGAGTAGAGTAGAGTAGAGTAAGTTATTGTAGTGCGAAAGAAAGACACGATTGCAGTAGCAAGCATTATTCCTATAAACCCACCAAAAAAAAGCATGTTAAGAAGGAAAAGCTTAAATGATTTAATCTACTTGGTGCCACTGTAACATTTGCTACAAGTGTGTGTGTGTAGCACCCAGTGACAGCTGATCCCTCACAACCATGAGTGCGTGTGTGTGTGTGTGTGTGTGTGTAGCACCTAGGGACAGCTGATCCCTCACAACCATGAGTGTGTGTGTGTGTGTGTGTGTGTGTGTGTGTAGCACCTAGTGACAGCTGATCCTTCACAACCATGAGTGTGTGTGTGTGTGTGTGTGTGTAGCACCCAGTGACAGCTGATCCCTCACAACCATGAGTGTGTGTGTGTGTGTGTGTGTGTGTGTGTGTGTGTAGCACCTAGTGACAGCTGATCCTTCACAACCATGAGTGTGTGTGTGTGTGTGTGTGTGTAGCACCCAGTGACAGTTGATCCCTCACAACCATGAGTGTGTGTGTGTGTGTGTGTGTCTGTGTGTGTGTGTGTGTGTAGCACCCAGTGACAGCTGATCCCTCACAACCATGAGTGTGTGTGTCAGTGCGTGCGCGCGCGTGTGTGCGTGTGTGTGTGTGTGTGTGTGACCCCTTCATACAGACACGCTGGTTCGACCCCGTCCCACATGATGCCCTCATAGAGTGGCGACCCGACCCCCACGACCCTCTCATACAGAACCCCCTCTCATACAGAACCCCCTCTCATACAGAACCCCCTCTCATACACACTCTCTCATACAGAACCCCCACGACCCTACAGAACCCTCCACATACAGAACCCCCTCTCATACAGAACCCTCCACATCCAGAACCCCCTCTCACACAGAACAGAACCTCCTCTCATACAGAACCCTCCACATCCAGAACCCCCTCTCACACAGAACAGAACCTCCTCTCATACAGAACCCTCCACATCCAGAACCCCCTCTCACACAGAACAGAACCTCCTCTCATACAGAACCCTCCACATCCAGAACCCCCTCTCACACAGAACAGAACCTCCTCTCACACAGAACAGAACCCCCTCTCATACAGAACCCCCTCTCACACAGAACCCCCTCTCATACACACTCTCTCGTACAGAACCCCCTCTCATACACACTCTCTCGTACAGAACCCTCCACATCCAGAACCCCCTCTCATACAGAACCCCCTCTCACACAGAACCCCCTCCTGTAGCAAGTTTAGTCTCCCGCCAGTGGGCTCTTAGCTGCTTAGCTCTGTGCTCTTAGCTGCTCTGTGCTCTTAGCTCTGTGCTCTTAGCTGCTCTGTGCTGTGTGCTCTTAGCTGCTCTGTGCTCTTAGCTGCTCTGTGCTCTTAGCTCTGTGCTGTGTGCTGTTAGCTCTGTGCTGTGTGCTCTTAGCTGCTCTGTGCTCTGTGCTGTTAGCTCTGTGCTCTGGTGTGTGTGCTCTGTGCTCTGTACTTTGTGCTCTGTGCTGTTAGCTGCTCTGTGCTCTTAGCTGCTCTGTGTTCTGTGCTCTTAGCTCTGTGTTCTGTGCTCTTAGCTCTGTGTTCTGTGCTCTTAGCTGCTCTGTGCTCGTTGCTCTGTGCTCTTAGCTGTGTTCTGTGCTCTTAGCTGCTTAGCTCTGTGGTCTTAGCATCATTTCGAGCTCATTTCGTTGCCTCAGTACTTGTACTCTGTGCAATGACAATAAAATCTAATCTAATCTTAGTTCTGTGCTGTCTTAGCTGGGGTAAACACTTGTGTTGTCTTAGCTGTGGTGTGGCATGGCTGGAGGCCCAGTGTGATATCTGCCCTAAAACCTCTGTACTCACCCCTCTGTAATATGTTGAGGTCATTCCATGGGTGATTTGGATAAATGTGTGAGGATATGTTTATATGTGAATATTACAGTATACTATCAGCGGTGTGATTTGTTTATATGTGAATATTACAGTAATAAATGTGTGTGGATATGTTTATATGTGAATATTACAGTATAATATCAGAGGTGTGGATTTGTTTATATGTGAATATTACAGTATAATATCGGCGGTGTGATTTAAAATGCGATTGCATCATACATAGGAATGTCCTCTCTTGGTGTTTCGGAGCGCTTCTCTGACAGCTGATGGAACCTGATAGAACCTGATGGAACCTGATGGAAGCTGATGGAAGTATGAGTGTATGCACACACACATGCATGGAGCAGACATGAACAGCTGTTTAGCCCTTTTTTTATTAATATCATAATCATTTGACACAGTTATGATCTTTTTTTTATGAAAATATGTCAGTAGAAAGAAATGTTCTTTAAAACGTCTGTCAATGTGTGAGGTCTTCTTCCACCTGTACAGTCCTCTC
>NC_045170.1:1093031-1098031 GCF_900700415.2 Clupea harengus | reverse complement strand
TTGTAGGGTTAGGGGGAAAGTGTGTGTGTGTGTGTGTGTGTGTTTATTATTTAAGGGTTGAGGTTTGGGGTTGAGTGTGTGTTTGTGTGTGTGTGTGTGTGTGTGTTCTTACCGATGTTCATGATGCTGTCCTTCTCCGCGCTGAAGAAGAGCCAATCATAGAAGAGGGCCAGCTTGGCGTTGGAGGCCGCCACATTCGACTGGAACACAAAACACCCACACTGCCATGACTGGGATAGGGTGTGTGTGTGTGTGTGTGTTCTTACTGTGCAGGTGGTAAGGGTGTGTGTGTGTGGGTGTGTGTGTGTGTGTGTGTGTGTGTGTGTGTGTGTGTGTGTGTGTGTGTGTTTTCTTCTTACTGTGCAGGTGGTAAGAGGGTGTCTGTGTGTGTGTGTGCTGTTGAGTGTGTGTGTGTGTGAGAGTGTGTGTGTTCTTACTGTGCAAGTGGTAAGGGTGTGTGTGTGTGTGTGTGTGTGTGTGTGTGTGTGTGTGTGTGTGTTCTTACTGTGCAGGTGGTAAGGGTGTGTGTGTGTGTGTGTGTGTGTGTGTTCTTACTGTGCAAGTGGTGTGTGTGTGTGTGTGTGTGTGTGTGTGTGTGTTCTTACTGTGCAGGTGGTAAGGGTGTGTGTGTGTGTGTGTGTGTGTGTGTGTTCTTACTGTGCAAGTGGTAAGGGTGGGTGTGTGTGTGTGTGTGTGTGTGTGTGTGTGTGTGTTCTTACTGTGCAGGTGGTAAGGGTGTGTGTGTGTGTGTGTGTGTGTTCTTACTGTGCAGGTGGTAAGGGTGTGTGTGTGTGTGTGTTCTTACTGTGCAGGTGGTAAGGGTGTGTGTGTGTGTGTGTGTGTGTGTGTGTGTGTGTGTTCTTACTGTGCAGGTGGTAAGCAGCCAGCCAATGATGGCCCAGCGGGGCAAGATGTCGGAGCTCAGAACCTCATTGGACGGATGAACCACGCCACAGATGTAGCGAATCAGATCGCAGCGTAGGGATTGGCTCTCGGGCGTCGACAGGTACTGCCTCTGGAACCAATCCTGATAGCGCTTCTGCTGCCCGAAGCGCACCTGAGGGAGAGAGAAATACACACATTATTACATATATACACCTGAAGGAGAGAGAAACACACACATTATTACATATATACACCTGAAGGAGAGAGAAATACACACATTATTACATATATACACCTGAAGGAGAGAGAAATACACACATTATTACATATATACACCTGAAGGAGAGAGAAATACACACATTATTACATATATACACCTGAAGGAGAGAGAAATACACACATGTATACACACACACACATATACATACATACACACACACACACACACACACACATACATACATACACACACATATACATATCGCTACAGGCAGCTGGGTTGGTGTACATCAGGCGTCTCAAACTCAACCCAGATCAGGCGTCTCAAACTCACACACACACACACACACACACACACACACACACACACACACACACACACACACACACACACACACACACACACAGCTGGGTTGGTGTACATCAGGGGTCTCAAACTCAACCCAGATCAAGGGGCCTCAAACTGAACCCAGATCAGGCGTCTCAAACTCAACCTGTGACTCAACTCATTCCGCAAGTAGTCCAGTCATTTATCGTAACGGAAACTTAATTGAAGTCAGCAAGTAATGGGTTGAAACTTTAAAGTTCTATTTGCATGAAGAACCATTTTTTTCTTAGCGGAAGTCACAAAATGGCAACAAAATCATTAAAAAGGGGTATTCTGGAGGAATGTCTTCTATCGTTTTGACAAGTAAGCGAATAATAAGCAGGATAATGTATAGTTTCAGTGCGTATTCTGTGGCTCTGGTTTGAAGTGTCAGAGGAATGACTGTGTAAATGCAAGGCCGTACCACAGCCAAGGATGTATTTGAGCAACTGGGTGACGCAATGGAGCATGCTGGTCTGTCATGGAAGAAATGTATTTTATAAAATAAAATTATTCTGATTTTTGTTGAAACGTTATTGAGTTTTCTGCATTGTTTTGTTTGTTTGCAGCCTTGTTGCCAACTATACAAAAGTGGTGCAGTACAGCATTTACTTTGAAATGTGCATGTTTGAAGGAAAAATATAGATGTAGCTGTCGATGAAGATATTATCCCACTATTACTGCTGTATATGTAAGTCATGGGCTATCAATGAGACAAAGTCACCCAAAGACAAACACCTTTACCCAAAGTGCATCTTGCATGGCCCAGGAATTGAACCCAGGTCACTCTGTGCTATTCAACAACACCAACCATTGCACCACTGATCACACAACAGTGGTATCTACAGTATTGTGATCATCGGCCCCCAGGCCCCCATTCTGTATGATGAGTGTGTGTGTGTGTCTGTGGATGGGTCGGTGTATGCGCCTGTGTGTGTTTGTGTAGGTGTGTGTGTGTCTGAATGGGTCGGTATATGTGCGTGTGTGTGTGTATGTGCGTGCATGTGTCTGTATGGGTCGGTGTATGTGCGTGTGTGTTTGTGTGTGTGCGTGCGTGTGTGTGCATGTGCGTGTGCATGTGTGTGTGTGTGTGCGCGTGCGTGTGTGTGTGTGTGTGTGTGCATGTGCGTGTATGTGCGTGCGTGTATGTGCGTGTGTGTGTGTGTGTGTATGTGCGTGTGTGTGTATGTACTCACTCTGGAGGTCATGAATAGAAGTTTGGTCTCCATGTCAGGCGTCAGGCGACAGGCCAGGAATTTCCGTGATGTTCGAGAGGTAAGAAGCTGCAGCACACCTACAGACACAAGAAACACACACACACACACACACACACACGTTTAATACTTAGACTAGTTACGTAAGAAACATGCATGCAGGTTGGACACACACACACACACACACACCCCTGTGAACTGAGCGCTGAGGGTTTGGGGTTTGTGTAGAAGGTCTCTCTCTCTCTCTCTCACACACACACACACACACACACACACACACACACACAGACACACACACCTGTGAACTGAGCGCTTGGGGGTTGTGTAGAAGGTCACACACACACACACACACACACACACACACACACACACACACACACACCTGTGAATTGAGCGCTGAGGGTTTGGGGGTTGTGTAGAAGGTCTTTCCACAGCAGGTCTATCTCAGGGATTCGGGCCACATTCTGCAGCAGACGCACCAGATCTCTCCCAATGACGTAGACCTCCATGAACTACAGCAGAGAGAGGAGGAGGGAGGAGGAGGGGGAGAGGAGGGGAGGGAAAGAGAAGGAGGGAGAGAGAGGAGGAGGGAGAGAGAGAATGAGGGAGAGATTGGGAGAGAGAGAGAGATTGGGAGAGAGAGAGAATGAGGGAGAGATTGGGAGAGAGAGAGAGAGAGAGAGAGAGGGGGAGAGAGAAGGAGGGAGAGATTGAGAGAGAGAGAGAGAGGGTGAACTTGCATGGTGGGTATGTGTGTGGCATGTCCATGGTGACCCAACTGTGTGTGTGTGTGTGTGTGTGTGTGAATGTGTGTGTGTGTGTGTGTGTGTGTGTGTGTGTGTGTGTGTTTATACGTATATGTGTTCATACGTATATGTGTGTGTCTGTGTGTGTGTGTGTCTGTGTATACAGTGGGGAAAATAAGTATTTGAACCCCTGCCGATTTCGCAAGTTTGGCCACTTGCAAATAAATGTGTGATCTATAATTGTAATGGTAGGTGTATTTTAACAGTGAGAAATAGAATATCAACAAACAAATCCAGAAAACTGCATTTTATAACATTTATGACTTAATTTGTATTTGATGCAGAAAATAAGTATTTGAACCCCCAAGCAAACAGCAAGAATTCTGGCTCCCAATGACCAGTTATGTGCCCAAGAAGCACACAGATTAGTCCTCATTAGGCCTAACAAGGTACACCTGATCTCAACTGGTGACGTGTATAAAAGAAACCTGTCCAAAGAATCATACTTCACACCTTCAACCTCACCACCATGGGCAAGACCAAAGAGTTGTCCAAGGACGTCAGAGATAAGATTGTAGACCTGCACAAGGCTGGAATGGGTTACAAAACCATCGGCAAGCAGCTTGGTGAGAAGCAGACAACTATTGGTGCGATTATTCGTTAATGGAAGCAACACCAAACAACTGTCAATCGCTCTAGGTCTGGGGCTCCATGCAAGATATCCCCTCGTGCGGTATCGGTGATCATCCGAAAGGTGCAGAATAACCCCAGAACTACACAGGGGGAGCTTGTGAATGATCAAGGCAGCTGGGACCACAGTCACCAAGAAAACCATTGGCAACACACTACGCCGTAATGGTTTGAAGTACTGCAGCACTCGCAAGGTCCCCCTGCTCAAGGAAGCACATGTACAGGGCCGTCTGAAGTTTGCCAATGAACTGAAATGAACAATGAACACTTGAATGATTCTAAGTAGGATTGGGAGAACGTGATGTGGTCAGATGAGACCAAAATCAAGCTCTTTGGCATCAACTCGACTTGCCGCGTTTGGAGGGGGAAGAATGCTGAATATGACCCCAAGAACACCATCCCCACCGTCAAGCATGGAGGTGGAAACATTATGCTTTGGGGCTGTTTCTCTGCCAAGGGTACAGGACGACTCCACTGCATCGAGGGGACTATGGATGGGGCCATGTAACGTAGAATATTGGGCTTGAACCTCATTCCCTCATTCCCTCCCATTGAAAACGCAACCTTAAGGATTTGGAGAGGATCTGCAAAGAGGAGTGGACCAAAATCCCTCCTGAGATGTGTGTAAACCTGGTGACTAACTACAAGAAACGTCTGACGTCTGTGCTTGCCAACAAGGGTTATTCCACCAAGTACTAAGTCAGGTTTTGCTAGGGGTTCAAATACTTATTTTCTGCATCAAATGCAAATTAAGTCTGGATTTTTTTGTTGATATTCTGTTTCTCACTGTTAAAATACACCTACTATTACAATTATAGATCACACATTTCTTTGCAAGTGGCCAAACTTGCGAACTCGGAAGGGGTTCAAATACTTATT
>NC_045170.1:1078031-1085531 GCF_900700415.2 Clupea harengus | reverse complement strand
ACTAATTCACATTCTTTTCTGTCTGCCTCTGTCTAACAAGGTGCTGTGAGACAATATTGTGGCATTACATCAATAAAAATACTAAATGAATTGTACAATGAAGGTGACCATATGTAGCCACCAGCAGCAGGTACCATATGTAGCGGTAGCTAGCAGGTACCATATGTAGCGTTAGCCAGCAGCAGGTACCATATGTAGCGGTAGCCAGCAGCAGGTACCATATGTAGCGGTAGCCACCAGCAGCAGGTACCATATGTAGCGGTAGCCACCAGCAGCAGGTACCATATGTAGCCAGCAGCAGGTACCATATGTAGCGGTAGCGGGCTAGCAGGTACCATATGTAGCGGTAGCCAGCAGCAGGTACCATATGTAGCGGTAGCAGGTACCATATGTAGCCACCAGCAGCAGGTACCATATGTAGCGGTAGCCACCACCAGCAGGTACCATATGTAGCGTTAGCCAGCAGCAGGTACCATATGTAGCGGTAGCCAGCAGCAGGTACCATATTGTAGCGGTAGCCAGCAGATACCATATGTAGCCACCAGCACCAGGTACCATATGTAGCGCTAGCCAGCAGGTACAGTGCTGTGCAGTGTGCAGGGGTTTTAAGCCCCCCAGCCCAAGGATAGACAAATAGATAGATACCATTATGATGGTTTCATTGCATTACGTCCGTGAGGGTCTGCCAGGGTCAGATTTCATCATCAGTGGGTGGGCACACCACTCTGTGGGGACGAACCACAACCCTACAACAAGGCTGACTGCTGTCAGTTTTTTATTGCACAAACGACTCACTGCAACACACACGTGTTATATATGTAGGCGACACAGGACACACACACACACACGCACGCACACGCAGGCCTGAGGTCGCCATGAATTCAACTTCTGCCTTTAACCCATCCCGGATCGTCCCTCCTCCAGGATCCTCCAGGAGCAGTGGGCAGCTTCTCAGCGCCCAGGGACCAATTGAACCGTCTGTCTCAGTCAGGGACGGACAGGAGTGTTCTGTTCTTTTTGCTGGTGCATGTTTTTCTGTTGGGGTTCTTAGTGGAGGAAACCCCTTGTGAACACGGGGAGAACATGCAGAAAGACAGAAAGGCCCGGGAGATAGCCCACCTGAGCACTGAAGGTCTGGGGAGGACCTGCCCCCCAGAGCCAACAGCGCCCCATGTGGGAATCGAACCCATGGCCTTCTTGCTGTGAGGCGGCATAGCAAGCACCTGAGCCACCGTGCCACCGTGCCCTAGCGCTGACCCCTAACCCCAGAAAACCCCACTTTCTCAAATTGAAAACTCAGCAGCATTTCAGATTTCTTTTGAATTTTATTATCAAGTAAAGATAATAATAAACGACATAATCACACATTATGTTTCCTACAATAAAATAATTAAAATCCCTTTAAAACCCTTAAAACATCCAGTCTAGTAATTATACCTCTTATTACAAATCAATACAATTAGCCTCTTATTACAAATCAATACAATTAGCCTCTTATTACAAATCATAAAATTAAGACACAAAATTTCAGACTTTTGTAAAACAACTGGTATCAGGGCAACACACACACATACTCATACTCAGACACACACAGGCAGGCCCACACACTCACCTTTTGAACACACACAAAAACACACACGCATACTCATATTCACACACACACACACACACACCATACACACACACATCGTGTACATGAAGGGTTAGGGTTATACGACACACACACACACACACACCATACACACACACACACCATACACACGTCGTGTACATGAAGGGTTAGGGTTATACGATACACACACACACACACACACACACACACACACACCATACAGTCTCAAATAGAGCTTTATTTCTCCTCACTCTTCAGATCACCTCTGAGGGCACAGCCCTCTCTGACCTCTTGACCTCTGACCTCCTGATTGACCCCCTGCTGGGCAGCAGCATGTGCTAAACTAAAGGGTCCTGACCTCTGACCTCTGAGTGACCCCCTGCTGGGCAGCAGCGTGTGCTAAACTAAAGGGTCATGACCGCTGGAGTGAGGCGCTGCAGTAAGTCCCTCCATCCAATAGATGGCGATGCTGGGACTCCCAGTTTACATGCCGACACCGTAAGACAACAGTACTCAGTCCGATAGGCATTCAGCAACATGTGGGGCGCTAATGACAGCAAACACGACAACCCTTAACCCTTAACCCATGACCCTTAACCCCTAACCCATGACCCTTAACCTATGAGGGGCACCCTTCTGGGCTATGGCATGAGCACTGAAAGATATGTTTATTGAACAAACAGATCCAGAACAGATGCTCTTAAATATGACAAATATGTGGTTATGCGACAGCGGTACAGTGGTAGAGAAGTCGTTCAGTAATCAGAAGGTTGCTAGTTCGATTCCCTGTCGAAGCGTCCTTGAGCAAGACACTGAACCCCTAATTGCTCCTGATGTGCAGTGTGCCATCAGTGTAAATGTATATACATTGTCACACATATGTAAGTCGCCTTGGATAAAAGCGTCTGCTAAATGACTAAATGTAAATGTTATGCTCTTAAATATGATAAATATTAGCAACAACAAAGCTATGTGGTTATGCTCTTAAATATGAGAAATATTACCAACAACAAAGCTATGTGGGTATGCTCCTAAATATGAGAACTATTAGCAACAACCTTTAAGACTAATGCACACTCCAACCTCAATAGTATTGTTGAGTGTTTTACAGCTATGCAATGAATCCCTTTTATTCTACATATCGATTCACATTTATGCACAAATCCACACATTTTCAGAAACTATGTAGAAAGCTAAATGTTCTGACCTTCTCATTAAATGATAAATGACTCGTGTTCTAGGGTTAGTAATGCTGTGTTCACCACACTCTGTTTAGCAGTAATGCTACCGCTAGCACACTCTGTTTAGCAGTAATGCTACCGCTAGCACACTCTGTTTAGCAGTAATGCTGTATTCACCACACTCTGTTTAGCAGTAATGCTACCGCTAGCACACTCTGTTTAGCAGTAATGCTACCGCTAGCACACTCTGTTTAGCAGTAATGCTGTATTCAACACACTCTGTTTAGCAGTAATGCTACCGCTAGCACACTCTGTTTAGCAGTAATGCTGTATTCACCACACTCTGTTTAGCAGTAATGCTACCCCTAGCACACTCTGTTTAGCAGTAATGCTACCGCTAGCACACTCTGTTTAGCAGTAATGCTACCCCTTAGCAATGCGCCTCAGTGAAGCTCATCAGTTCAACATCATCTGACATGGGATCCACTTCTGTCCCAATAATGCTGTTGGGGAGAAACCCAGGAAGTGAACATGGTTGAAACCCAGGAAGTGAACAGGAAGTGAACATGGTTGAAACTCAGGAAGTGAACATGAAGTGAACTTGGGGCCTGTTCGAATTGGCTTAAAATGCTCCCTTCCTTCCTTCCTTCCTTCCTAAGAGAGCAAGTACTGTTCGAATTGTCTTAAACCCTCTCTTCCTCTCTAGTAAGATACCTTGAAATACGTCACATAACGGTCATTTTTTAAGAGAGCTTCTGAGCTGCCTTGCTGTCTTATGGCGGCAGGTATTACCCATAACTCTCTGCGCCATTCCCTAACCGGAGACAAATTTTAAAAAAGATGGCGGATGAAATCGTCGAAGTTCCACAAAAGTATTCACCGATGTACGTTTCTTTGCTTTTTTTGGTAATTTTTTTTAAAAGTTACCGAGAAATAAACAGTGTACTATGTACTTATGTCATGATTGATTAACAAAAATAGTCTGTTTCGTTAGCGATGTATCCGTTAGCCAGGTCGCTAACAGTAGCTGCTAGCTAGCAAATAAGCACACACAGGATGATGACACAGCGTCATGTTGCCGTACATCCTATCTTAATAGACTGTTCGAAATCAACGGTTTTTGAGATACCTTCCCCCGAAAGGACCTCTCTCGTCAGACACCTGTCCAACTAGAGATCAAGGATTAGACAGCTATCTAAGAATCCGAACACAGCCATGGTTTAAACCCAGGAAGTGAACAGGAAGTGAACATGGTTGAAACTCAGGAAGTGAACATGGTTGAAACTCAGGAAGTGAACATGGTTTAAACACGAAGTGAACATGGTTGAAACTCAGGAAGTGAACATGGTTGAAACTCAGGAAGTGAACAGGAAGTGAACATGGTTGAGACTCAGGAAGTGAACATGGTTGCGATGCATCTTTAAAGGGCCTGTCTATGGCCCTGAGGAATTAGGCATAACTCCTTGTGTTCTTCACAGCACCCTTTACAGATCCTCCAAAGAAGCCTGAAGAGTCATTGTCTTTCTTTAAAGCGAGGAGGAAGAGGAAGAGGAAGAGGAAGAGGAGGATGCTGTTGGAGCTGTGTGTGTGTGTGTGTGTGTGTGTGTGTGTGTGTGAGGTGGTGTTTGAGCTGTGTGTGTGAGGTGGTGTTGGAGCTGTGTGTGTGTGTGTGTGTGTGTGTGTGTGTGTGTGTGTGTGTGTGTGTGAGGTGGTGTTTGAGCTGTGTGTGTGAGGTGTGTGAGGTGGTGTTGGAGCTGTGGTGTTGGAGCTGTGTGTGTGTGTGTGTGAGTTAGGTGGTGTGTGAGGTGGTGTGTGAGGTGTGTGTGAGGTGGTGTTGGAGGTGTGGTGTGTGTGTGTGTGAGTTAGGTGGTGTGTGAGGTGTGTGTGATGTGGTGTTGGAGGTGTGTGTGTGTGTGTGTGTGAGGTGGTGTTGGAGCTGTGTGTGTGTGTGTGTTGGAGCTGTGTGAGGTGGTGTTGGAGCTGTGGTGTGTGAGGTGTGTGTGAGGTGTGTGTGAGGTGGTGTTTGAGGTGTGTGTTAGGTGGTGTTGGAGCTGTGTGAGGTGGTGTTGGAGCTGTGGTGTGTGAGGTGTTGGAGCTGGGTGTGTGTGTGTGTGGGGTGGTGTTGGAGCTGTGAGAGGTGGTGTGTGAGGTGGTGTTAGGTGGTGTGTGAGGTGGTGTTGGAGCTGTGTGTGTGTGTGAGGTGGTGTTGGAGCTGTGTGTGTGTGTGTGTGTGTGTGTGTGTGAGGTGGTGTTGGAGCTGTGTGTGAGGTGGTGTTGGAGCTGTGTGTGTGTGTGTGTGAGGTGGTGTTGGAGCTGTGTGTGAGGTGGTGTTGGAGCTGTGTGTGTGTGTGTGTGTGTGAGGTGGTGTTGGAGCTGTGTGTTAGGTGATGTTGGAGCTGTGGTGTGTTAGGTGGTGTTGGAGCTGTGTGTGTGTGTGTGTGTGTGTGTGTGAGGTGGTGTTGGAGCTGTGTGTGTGTGTGAGGTGGTGTTGGAGCTGTGTGTGTGTGTGTGTGTGTGTGTGTGTGTGAGGTGGTGTTGGAGCTGTGTGTGAGGTGGTGTTGGAGCTGTGTGTGTGTGTGTGTGAGGTGGTGTTGGAGCTGTGTGTGAGGTGGTGTTGGAGCTGTGTGTGTGTGTGTGTGTGTGAGGTGGTGTTGGAGCTGTGTGTTAGGTGATGTTGGAGCTGTGGTGTGTTAGGTGGTGTTGGAGCTGTGTGTGTGTGTGTGTGTGTGTGTGTGTGTGTGTGTGTGTTAGGTGTGTGAGGTGGTGTTGGAGCTGTTCTCTCCCAGAAGCCAGTACGTCCTCACGCGGCCCTTCCCCTTCACGTCCACCTCTCCTCTCAGCTCCAGCTGGAAGCAGCTCGACCCCTCCAGGATGTGTGTGTGTGTGTGTGTGTGTGTGTGTGTGTTAGGTGGTGTTGGAGGTGTTCTCTCCCAGAAGCCAGTACGTCCTCACGCGCCCCTTCCCCTTCACGTCCACCTCTCCTCTCAGCTCCAGCTGGAAGCAGCTCGACCCCTCCAGGATGGAAGCCGTCGCCTCAGACACATGGATCTTCAGCGCTGAAACCAAACCACAGAGGAGAAATGAGAGGGGGAGAGAGAGGAGGAGAGAGAAAAGAGAAGAGAAGAGAGAGGAGGGCAGAGAAAAGAGAAGAGAAGAGAGGAAAGAGAGGAGAGAGAACAGAGGAAAGAGAGAGGAGAGAGAGAGGGGGAGAGAGAGGAGAGAGAACAGTGGAAAGGTAGATGGACACAAGAAAGGAGAGGAGACTGAAAGAGTAAGCTGTTGGGGTCAGGGGGGTTCAGTGGGGGTCAGTGGGGTTCAGTGGGGGTCAGTGGGGGTCAGTGGGGGTCAGGGGTGAAAGAGTAAGCTGTTCGCATGTCACGAGGAATGTCTTCTTCTGCGAGGAAAGTCTTTTCATTAAATGTACATTTGATTTATAGTGTATACCGGATGGTATGGTCATATTGTGATAATGTGGCTGATGTGATTTTGTATCTGATGTGAGGGTCATATTGTGATAATGTGGCTGATGTTAGGGTCATATTGTGATTTTGTATCTGATGTTAGGGTCATATTGTGATAATGTGGCTGATGTTAGGGTCATATTGTGATTTTGTATCTGATGTTAGGGTCATATTGTGATAATGTGGCTGATGTTATGGTCATATTGTGATTTTGTATCTGATGTGAGGGTCATATTGTGATAATGTGGCTGATGTTATGGTCATATTGTGATTTTGTATCTGATGTTATGGTCATATTGTGATTTTGTATCTGATGTGAGGGTCATATTGTGATTTTGTATCTGATGTTAGGGTCATATTGTGATAATGTGGCTGATGTTATGGTCATATTGTGATAATGTGGCTGATGTTATGGTCATATTGTGATTTTGTATCTGATGTTAGGGTCATATTGTGATTTTGTATCTGTTGTGAGGGTCATATTGTGATTTTGTATCTGATGGTAGGGTCATATTGTGATAATGTGGCTGTAATCTAAGCAACTGATGCTGTGATGATAATACGTATAACTTGAGCATGCTGTGATGATGTGATGTCTGTGTGTGTGTGTGTGTGTGTGTGTGTGTGTGTGTGTGTGATGATGTGACGTGTGTGTGTGTGTGTGTGTGTGTGTGTGTGTGTGTGTGTGTGTGTGTGATGATGTGACGTCTGTGTGTGTGTGTGTGTGTGTGTGTGTGTGTGTGTGTGTGTGTGTGTGTGATGATGTGACGTCTGTGTGTGTGTGTGTGTGTGTGTGTGTGTGTGATGATGTGACGTCTGTGTGTGTGTGTGTGTGTGTGTGTGTGTGTGTGATGATGTGATGTCTGTGTGTGTGTGTGATGATGTGACGTGTGTGTGTGTGTGTGTGTGTGTGTGTGTGTGTGTGTGTGTGATGATGTGACGTCTGTGTGTGTGTGTGTGTGTGTGTGTGTGTGTGTGATGATGTGACGTCTGTGTGTGTGTGTGTGTGTGTGTTGACTGACCTTCTCCGTTGGACTCCATGCGTGATGCTGTGTTCACTGTGTCTCCAAACAGACAGTACCGAGGCATCTTCAGTCCCACCACTCCGGCACACACAGGGCCTGTGGGCCATGAAACACACACACACACACACACACACAGACGTGAGAATGCACACACACACACACACACACACACACACACACACACACACACACACACACACACACACAGGGCCTGTGGGCCA
>NC_045170.1:1069540-1075031 GCF_900700415.2 Clupea harengus | reverse complement strand
AGCTCACTTTCACCCAATCACCACACACACACACACACACACACACACACACACACACACACACACACACACACACACAGACCAGCCCACTTTCACCCAATCACCACTGTAAGTGAATGTCCCACCATAGACTACATTACCCACAATTCTCTTATCACTTTGACTCTCTTATCTATATTTCATTGAGTCAGTATTGGTCACCGTAAGGTGATAAAAAGGATGACGCCTTTTTCCCTTTAAAGCCGCGCCAAACCCGAATCTCTGTCTCTCTGGCGGTGGGTTTACAACAGTAAACACCATTCATTTAAGAGATACCCTCTCTGCAGAAGAAGAACAAAGGACCACGCAACAACGAACCGTATTGAACTTTTGGCCAAAGTTACGAACATACTTTTGACTCGTTTAGTTGCAGCCTAAGATATACCGGTAGAATTATACTGCAGCCTAGCAGTTTATTGAGTAAGAGAAGGCGACCGGATCCCTCCTCATTTATTCACGTCGACGAACAGAACTCTACATCCTTTGAGACCGTCTGACGCCCAACGAGGCCTGCACGAGTGTTCAGCTGACGAGCTAAGGAAGGACACGGACATCTCCCCCCGAACCTGCGTCCCGCGCTGTTCACGTGGAATTCCGTAATACACCGTTTAACGCTGAGCAAGAGCGTTAATCAAGTAAGGCTGACATCTGGGAAGAGATTAGTCTTATATGTGTGTTAATATGTGTGTGAAAGTATCCTTGTTTTATTTCATTTAATTCACAGTTTGCACGGTTTGTAACCGTGACATTATCTTGCTTTCTTTTACTTTGCTATTTTGTTAGAACGTGCATGCACCATCTCTCTCTCTCTCTCTCTCTCTCTCTAACTCCCTCAATCACCATCTGAACGTATACACGTACACATCGCGATTTAAGTGCTTCTTGTATATATTGTATTGCGTTAAAGGCCTATAGCCTGGATTCTACCCTCGAGATTAGAATCCAGTGTCACACACACACACACACACACACACACACACACGCACACACGCACACACACACACACACACACCCACACACACACACACACCCACAACACCCACAGAGATGAGGAGGATCTTATGCCCCCTCCTCTGTATTCCCAACTCCACTTTGTGCCTTGTTTCATGGTTATACTCAGTTGTTTATATGATTAGTATTAGCCATTAATTACTGTTTGTTACCTTTAATAAATAGTTTATTTAGACTTAAACAATTGTCTTGTCTGTTGTTGTTCCAATATTCCACTGAAAGCCATTTTCCGCCAATCAAGTACTCCAAATGCCTTCACTTCTCTGGTTGTTTCATGAAGTGTTATAGACTTTGTAGTGATATTGTAGTACGATAGTATTGTGATACCATACTTAGACTGTAGCATAGTGGTGCAACTAGAGCTTTTCATTGTTTTAGTAATTTAATTATAAAATATTAAATACTAAATGTAATGATTATTACATTTTATGAGACTGATTTAATTAAACTAATGTAGCAAACCCCGGTTTCACCTACACCACACACACACACACACACACACACACACACACACACACAGCACCTCACCTTCCAACCTTTCAACCTTTCACCCCTCCTGTGTGTGTGTGTGTGTGTGTGTGTGTGTGTGTGTGTGTGTGTGTGTACTCACTGTGGTAGTATCTGGTACAGTAGTGCTTCAGCCTTGCGCTTCTCCTCGTGGTAGGCTTGAGTGTGTGTGTGTGTGTGTGTGTGTGTGTGTGTGTGTGTACTCACTGTGGTAGTATCTGGTACAGTAGTGCTTCAGCCTTGCGCTTCTCCCCGTGGTAGGCTTGAGTGTGTGTGTGTGTGTTGTGGTGTGTGTGTGTGTGTGTGTGTGTGTACTCACTGTGGTAGTATCTGGTACAGTAGTGCTTCAGCCTTGCGCTTCTCCTCGTGGTAGGCTTGAGTATGTGTGTGTGTGTGTGTGAGTGTGTGTGTGTGTGTGTGTGTGTGTGTGTGTGTGTGTGTACTCACTGTGGTAGAATCTGGTACAGTAGTGCTTCAGCCTTGCGCTTCTCCTCGTGGTAGGCTTGAGTGCGTGTGTGTGTGTGTGTGTGTGTGTGTGTGTGTGTGTGTGTGTGTGTGTGTGTGTGTGTACTCACTGTGGTAGTATCTGGTACAGTAGTGCTTCAGCCTTGCGCTTCTCTTCGTGGTAGGCTTGTGTGTGTGTGTGTGTGTGTGTGTGTGTGTGTGTGTGTGTGTGTGTGTGTGTGTGTACTCACTGTGGTAGTATCTGGTACAGTAGTGCTTCAGCCTTGCGCTTCTCCTCGTGGTAGGCTTGAGTGTGTGTGTGTGTGTGTGTGTGTGTGTGTGTGCGCGTGTGTGTGTGTGTGTGTGTTTGTGTGTACCAAGGTTATTATCGTAAACGAAAACTAACGAAAAAACGAAAACGAGGTGTGATTTTTTTTTTCGTTAACTGAAATAAAAATAAAAACGAGGCTTTATAAAAAAACGATAACTAACTGAAACTGTATTGTGTCTTTACAAAACTAACTAAAATAAAATAGAATTATAGAGAAAATGTCTTTAGTTTTCGTCTTTGTCAATGTATTTCAAAGATGTCAATATATTTCATACATAGTCCTAGTCAAGTCTATCTTCCACTGTACCACTTTTAGTACACGCCCCTCGCCTGGTATCATGGCGGCAAAAGTCGGGAGAGAGCGACAGTCTTATTTGGGATTACTTGGAACAGTAATGTGCGGTGAGGTTCGTGGCTGGTGAGGCACTGACTCTTTCAGAGTCAGCTTTACAAATATATAAACCCAATACAGTATCTTAAATCAGCATTAAATTGGCAGCTTGCACATTGACTACTGGTTGTTTTTCATATCAGCATTCTTTACACACAGCTAGGTAAGGTTGCTACAGCTGCTAGCTTGTGATGAACTCGTGTGAATATGTGTGATTATGCACTCGTGAATATGAACTCTTTCATAGAAACTTGCAGTCAGGCACCCTGAGGGTTTCTACCTTTTCCCATTACAATTCTAAGAGTTAAATCGAGGAGACTATAACATCAGCTAGATAACTAGCTATCACTTCATGCAAACTGAACTCTTCCATTTAAATCGTTTAAGGTTAAGTGTCCTTAGTTAGCTAGCGTAGCAACTAGATAACAGCAACCAGGAAACACAACTTTAGCTGAATTTAAGTTTAATTTCTCAAAATCAGATCACCAAAGTGATCACAACCAATTGTGTGATGTTAAATGGCTTCACATAGACATTAAACAATCCTAAGAGAAATAATGGGAAATCAACGGAGCTTTCTCTGATATCAATGTAATGGTAGCGAATGAGGGGTGAGAACCCCTCCCCCTTGCTACTATTTAGTCCCCGCTGTACGTCCAAAACCAAATCTATTCTTGAGGTTCCAAATATTTTCAAAGCAATTTGGCTTTGAATGTGAGCTGTCGATCGAGTTATCTTCTCTCCCGTTGTTTGAAGCATACCTTTTAGCTACGGCATTGGTCTCCCATTATTGATCACTTCACGTTGTGATTGAAAGTTCAGTTTTGAGAAATGTTTTAGCTTAGCTATAGAATCTTCCATTTTCGCAGTCAAGGTCAAATATAAGTGAAGAAGAAGAGCTACGGCAGAACAAGCATAAACCCGACCGGTGGACTCCATTGAAGCAGAGGTACTGTTTGCCTTTGCTTTTTCAGTGCGGTTTTACGTCAGATCAGCAAGACTAAATAGATTATACGCATGCGCTCAACCCAGTTTGCCAGGGATTGCGCAATCTGAGATGCTGCCTCACCGTCTCGCTGTCCCCTGTCTGTTTGAACAGGACATGCGCAAATTCTGACTGACACACATCTTTCATAGTTGTCTTTTGTGGATGACTGTTCATCTGTCCAAAGTGATTACATTTTTTTAAATGATATGTTTTGTTGAGTTTGTATTACTTATTATTTATTATAGGTTGTCTACTATTCATTTTGAGCATTTTGTTTTGCAAGCAAAAAAATGAAGCTTCCCTGACTGGCCCCCCCTTGGTCTGTTGCATTCCGTGGTAAAGACTAAAACTAATACTGAAACCAATAAAAACTAAACTCAAACTAAGCATTTTCCAAAAATAAAAACTAAACTAAACTAGCAAACCCGCTTTAAAAACTAATTAAAACTAAACTGAAATTGAAAACAAAAAGTCAAAACGAAATAAAAATAAAAACTAGTGAAAAATGCAAAACTATAATAACCTTGGTGTGTACTCACTGTGGTAGTATCTGGTACAGTAGTGCTTCAGCCTTGCGCTTCTCCTCGTGGTAGGCTTGAGTGTGTGTGTGTGTGTGTGTGTGTGTGTGTGTGTGTGTACTCACTGTGGTAGTATCTGGTACAGTAGTGCTTCAGCCTTGCGTTTCTCTTCGTGGTAGGCTTGAGTGTGTGTGTGTGTGTGTGTGTGTGTGTGTGTGTGTGTGTGTGCGTGTGTGTGTGAGTGTGTGTGTGTACTCACTGTGGTAGTATCTGGTACAGTAGTGCTTCAGCCTTGCGCTTCTCCTCGTGGTAGGCTTGAGTGTGTGTGTGTGTGTGTGTGTGTGTGTGTGTGTGTGTGTGTGTGCGTGTGTGTGTGTGTGTGTGTGTGTACTCACTGTGGTAGTATCTGGTACAGTAGTGCTTCAGCCTTGCGCTTCTCCTCGTGGTAGGCTTGAGTGTGTGTGTGTGTGTGTGTGTGTGTGTGTGTGTGTGTGTGTGTGTGTGTGTGTGTCGGTGTGTGTGTGTCGGTGTGTGTGTGTGTGTGTGGTTCATGTGTGTGTGTGTGTGTGTGTGTGTGTGTGTGTGTGTGTGTGTGTCGGTGTGTGTGTGTGTGTGTGTGTGTGTGGTAGTATCTGGTACAGCAGTGCTTCAGCCTTGCACTTCTCCTCATGGTAGGCTTGAGTGTGTGTGTGTGTGTGTGTGTGTGTGTGTGTGTGTGTGTGTGTGTGTGTGTGTGTGTGTGTGTGTGTATGTACTCACTGTGGTAGTATCTGGTACAGTAGTGCTTCAGCCTTGCGCTTCTCCTCATGGTAGGCTTGAGTGTGTGTGTGTGTGTGTGTGTGTGTGTGTGTGCGTGTGTATGTGTGTGTGTGTGTGTGTGTGTGTGTGTGTGTGTGTGTGTACTCACTGTGGTAGTATCTGGTACAGTAGTGCTTCAGCCTTGCGCTTCTCCTCGTGGTAGGCTTGAGTGTGTGTGTGTGTGTGTGTGTGTGTGTGTGTGTGTGTGTGTGTGTGTACTCACTGTGGTAGTATCTGGTACAGTAGTGCTTCAGCCTTGCGCTTCTCCTCATGGTAGGCTTGAGTGTGTGTGTGTGTGTGTGTGTGTGTGTGTGTGTGTGTGTGTGTGTGTGTGTGTGTGTGTGTGTGTGTGTGTGTGTGTGTGTGTGTGTGTGTACTCACTGTGGTAGTATCTAGTAAAGTAGTGCTTCAGCCTTGCGCTTCTCCTCATGGTAGGCTTGAGTGTGTGTGTGTGTGTGTGTGTG